>NC_142946.1:52180449-52187949 GCF_046866305.1 Octopus bimaculoides
AGAAGACACTTCTTGGGCCAAAGATGAAGTGGTACGACGCCTGTCATCCATCACGCAACGTTGGATGTAGCGAATATCACGCGCAGTTAACATAAAAGGACGACCTGGTCGATATTTATTGCTTATCCGTCTTGTAGCTTTGTACTTCAGAATTACTTTGGCAACTGTTTACACTAATATGTGTATTCGTTTGCTAATTAACTTGTATCCTAAAGCATTCTTGTGCAAATTTAAAATAATTTTCTTCAAATCTACAGACAATACGTTTCGTTTTGGTGCCATTTTAATCACAATGAAGAAGATTCTCACCGCGGTACACAAATCGGAATTCCTGCAAATGCAATAACAACAGCTGGTGCAAAAATACCAAAAATAATTCATTAGAATTGAAATTATCAGCAATATCTGAATTTAGTAAAAAAAAAAAGTGGATAAAATATTGAATATAGTGAAATTCCTTTAGGGTGTACATATTTTTGTAACATTTCAAAATTAATATTTCGTTTATATCTTTCAAAATGTTTATTGTTTTGTGTTCCAAATTTGTATAAAGTTTGCAAGTATAACATTTTATTCAGTATAAATTTCGTCAGATTTCCTTCGATATTATAAGAGTAATGGCAATTTTACTAAAAATTTTTAGGAGTGTACATACTTCTGTGAGATACTGTGTATATATATGTGTGTGTGTGTGTTGTGCATGTGCGTATGTGTGTTATATATATGTATATATATATATATATATATATATCATATTATATTATATATATATATATGTATGCATGTATGTATATATTATATATATGTATGTATGTATATATTATATATATAAATATGTATATATATATATATATATATATATATATATATATATATATATATATATATATATATATATATATATATATATATATATATATATATATATAGCATTACGTGCATACATACTGAGCCCAGATGTCATAGTCATACCTATCAATAAGGTAACGAGATTTGTACCCAAGTATACAAGTTTGCTATAAATCGATATACGACTACGCTTGAGTGTAACTGTTGTGAAGAAAATATAACGAAATGTTTCTATTTTAAATTCCATATTGTTCTGCCTTCTTGTTATGTAGACACGATATTTTTAACATCCATATGAAAGATGTTTGTTTGGTGCCACTGTTTTTAATTTGTTAGTTGTCAAGTATATTTTTTTCCAATGGGAGAAAAATTATTTTCGGTATCGTTTTTTGCTTCGCATCTTCATTCCTTTTAGTTACATCACACACAAACTAGTTCGCTTCCTTATTTTGACTTGCTTTCTGTAGATGTACAGTCTCGTTTTTCTTTTAGAAACTCGATAAAAACAAGATAGAACTTGCACGTTGTCCATGAAGATGTTTGTGTGTATTTGTAGGTGTGTGTGCGTATACGTGTAAATATGTATACACATATAGAAGCAGGTGTATACATACATGTGAGTATATACATCTATATATATATATATATATATATATATATATATATATATATATATATATGCTCATACATGCATACAGAGATATCTGTACATTACACACCAATATAATCTATATTACCCAGCTATATATTCTATATATATATATATATATATATATATATATATATATATATATATATATATATATATATATATATACATATATATATACACATCCACACACATATATCTATATATACACATATATATGCATATATATGTGTATATATACATATATATGTGCGTGTGTGTGTGTGTGTGCATATATATATATATATATATATATATATATATACATATATACATATATATATATATATATATATATATATATATATATACATATACATATACATTCTTATAAGTACGTGTGTGTGTCAATGTGAGTAAATGCAGATAGATAGATAAATAGATAGATAAATAGATAGATAGATAGATAGATAGATAGATAGATAGATAGATAGATAGATAGATAGATAGATAGATAGATAGATAGACCAGACCCGTCATACGAACATAATCGCCAGAGACGTGCATGCAAATGCAGCCAACGTAGATAACTTCAATGTAGATGTCTTTATATTAAGTATAGATAAGCACATACGAACACACACTCACTCATATATAAACATACATAAACTTACTAAAACACGCACGCACACATGCGCACGCTCGCGCGCATGCACAGACATGCATATATATATAGATATATAGATATACATATACATATATATACATGTATTCAAACAAACATGTACGAGCATGCATATATATATATGTGTGTGTGTGTGTGTGTGTGTGTGTGTGTGTGGAGAATGCGTTTTAATTTTAAACCAATCGAAATACGCATATATACGTATATAAATCTATTTATGTATTACATAATGTTACGCATTCACATATGTACATGCTGTGCGTATGTACATATGTGAATGTATGTTTGCGTGTATTTTGTTTGTATATGTATATGTAAACACACACACACACACACAAACACTTACACACACACACAAACATACACACACACTCATAAACACACACATACATACTCACATACATTTAAACACATATGTTTAAGTTTATCTGTATGTGTGTGTATGTGTTCAAGTATATATGTAAGTGTATATGTGCCTCTCGTGTCTGTGTGTTGCATACCTATGTACATGTAAGCTTATTTAACGGGATAAAACCATTCTGGCACACGTATATATACATATATATGTATGTGTGCATATGTATATGTATATATATATCTATATGTATATATATATCTATATGTATATATATGTATATGCATATATATATGTATATATATATATATACATGTATATGTATATATGGATATGTACATGTATATATATATCTATATATATATACATATATATATATATATATACATATGCATATATATATACATATATACATGCATATACATATATATATATATATATATATATACATATATATATATATATATATATATATATATATATATATATATATATATATATATATATATATATATATGTACATATATATATGTATACGTGTATGTGCATGTATATATATATACATGTATATATACATACATGCATGCATGCATGTATGCATAAATACACAAACAAACACTTATACATATGCGTATATGTACCAGTGCGTGCCTCTGCGCGCGTGCCTCTCTGTGTGTGTGTGTGTGTGTGTGTGTGTGTGTGTGAAAAGGCGGTTTAAAAATACGAGAGATTATTGTGCGCCTAAATTTATCTTTGTGCAAATATGTGTAGGTACGCGTGTATTTTTTTTTCACTTCAAACAGGTGCGTATGTACATATGCATGTATGCACATATGTCTATGTGTGTTTGTATGTATGCATATCTGTGTGCTTCTCAGTATGTATGCGTATACGAGTATGTTCTATTGTGGCAATTTCTCTACATGTTTTACATGGCTTCAAGTTTTAAAAAGAAGCAAAAATATATTTATTTCATGTAGTTCATAATTTTTTTTATATATCTTTTCTCGTTTGTTTTTTGTTTTTTGTTTAGATTTTTATATATTTATTCGATCATAATTTTTGTTTTTTAGTTTTAATATTTCTTTTCTGTTATTTTATTTTATTCTATTTATCTTTTATTTTTTTATTTTATATATCTTTCACTTCTTTTTTTTTTTTTTCAATATCTTCTTGCAAAAGTATAAAACTCTATCTTACATGAGTTAGATCGGATAACTTCCCGGATGTGTATCAATCGATGTCAAAAATTCTCCGTTGGAATCCAATTTGCCGAATCTTACACTTGGAGATTGTCAGAAAAAAAAACCCCACCTAAAACGTCTGAGAAGAGTCATATCCTCTTTTCAGTAAGTCTTGTCTAGAAAATCGTTGACTTTACTGCTCGTGCTGTTGTTGTTGTTATTGTAGTCGTTGTTGCTGTTTTACTACTTACAAACAGTTGTTGTTAGGTTAATGGTTCTAGTTTTAGTAATAAACTTCATATATCGAAGTTCTTTCTTCACATCCTTTCTCACTCCTACCATACTTGTATATTTTTCTTGCAAAGGTGATTTTTCTCCATTTTTTTTCTTTCCATTTTTCATTAATTTCCATTTTTTTTTTTTTTTTGTTATTGGTATTTGTATGTATGTTATATACCTTTTTATCCTGTGTATGTATGTGTGTGTGTGTGTTGTTTTGTTTTGTTTTGATATATATATATATAAATATATATATATATATATATATATATATATATATATATATATATATATATAACATTTTAAAGCAGCAACGGCGGTAATGTAGCATCAAACTAGCTGTCTGTGTTAATAGTAACTGTCTTGCGTATCGGAAAGATTACTCAGTAGACATATCATCATCATCATCGTTGTCGTCGTCTTCATAATAACAATTCCGATGGGGTTTTTTTTTTTTTTATCACCAAGGGTCAATCAATAAAACATAAATAAAGTGTGGAATTTTACATAGAAAAAAAATCAAATGAAAAAAAAATATAAGAAAATTTTTTGAAATAAAAATATATATAGTATAGAAATAATAAGAGCTTATGATGAGGATCTTCATTTCAGGCCAATCAAGGAACCCAGAAGACAGGTGAAACCCTCCTAAACCGAACCGAAAATACACCCGTTACTTTGCTTTCACAAACAAACCGAGGGATTTCTGCAAGCACTGTATAGTCCCTCGATTGAAAGTCTTCTACAGATTAAACTGAATATCTCCGAGAATTCCGTTGCTTCTACCCGTCACTAATTCTCTGAGGGTAAGCCCAAGTATGAACATATCGTTGAATTACTGTTTGCTGATACACTTCGGAAGCCCCATAAGTCCATCATTTTATCAGATGTTGAAGCTTATAAACGAATGAGGTTAACGCATAACGTCCAGAAAACTGATGTCGTCCGTCAATGGCACATTATATTACCCCTTTTTTCCCCTTCTCTGTCTCAGTACAACAGCAAGCTTTGGCCACATCTTCTCAATATGGACACCTAGGCAGCATTATTTCCATCGGTTTCACATAAGATGACGGGATTCTAACCGTTCTCACACAAGCTTCGGTATCCTTCGCAACGCTCGGGAAAACGGTGTTTTCAAACAACTGTCTCAGCCTCTATAACAAATTTTAGTCTACTGGAAAATCGATGTTTCAACACCTTTCTATGGGTGTGAGCCACAGGCCACACACAAACGAAACATTAAGGCAGTAGAGGGCTTTAACTTCCAGTGACTCCAATATAGCTTTTCAGTCGCCTGACTAGATAGGATTTCGCACATAGAAATCCACCAGCAGTATTGAAACCTCACTAAATAAGCATCAACTGAAATGGCTTGGACATGTAGTGCACATATCTGATACATGTATTCCTCGTAGGATCTTCTGCAGCCGGCTACATTGTGGTCAAGGTCTAGCTCGAAGATATAGAATGTGACTAAACGACCAACTGAAGGCCACGTGACTAAACGACCAAAGGCCACCTTAAAGAGCAGCAACGTCAGCCATTCAAGAATGGAAGGCAACGCTACCTGCTGTTCATTTTTGTGGTCGCACTGTTGGGGAGAGAGATTGAAGACAAAGAAGAAAAGCATATTCGACACTATCAAGGGAAACTACAAAAGAGGCATGCACGCAGAATAAACTCTGGTCTCTTCAAAGATGGACCTCTGTTAGCGATTCTGCCAGCTCGCCGCCTTAGCCACTTTTAAATATTAAGATATGTGGTGAATGTCCCTCTCTACCCTCTTTTAATCATTCAAAAATTCTTTCTGTTCTCACCATTTTCCAAACGTGAACGCACGCACACACTCACACGCACAAACATACACATATATACGCACACACACAAACATACACACATATACGCACACACAAACACACGCACAAACACTCATACACACATGCACGCACTTAACCATTTCATCCTTTACCAGACCGATAAAAATAAGTATAGAAACGATACTTGGACCATATATATAATCAGTCAAACCCCTTCAAAGCGTTGTTCTTCAATATGGCCGCAATCCAAAGACTGAAAAACGAGTAAAGATTATATATTATTTATCCTAAAGTTGGATATCGACCCAGCTCCTTCAAAACATCTGAAATGAAAGTTTAATCTCAAGACTTACATTAAGTGAGATGATAAACTGTGTGAACGATCTAGAAGAGCCTATTTCAAGTATCAGGTTTTCTAAGTGGTCGTCAGAAATCTAAATATTATATCAGAAGATATATCTGGTTTCTGTTAGGTTTTGTCGGGAATAATCTATTTCCCTTCCCGCATATTTCTTGCAACTAAATGCGTGTGTACGGGCTTGCACGTATGTGCATGTACATGTAGAAGTATGCATATCTTCACACATACGCACACACACACACACACACACACACACACACACACACACAAACTCCCACGCATATACACGTACATACACCCAGACACGCACACACACACCTATAGTTAAACGTCTACATGCATATATAGCAGTGGTTTGGCAAGAGCCACATAAGCTCAGAATAAATAATACAGAGTGGTGACTCAAACGGATGTGAACTCAAATTCCGACTTCTCTGAGAGTAAGCCGAGGTATGAGCATACACACATACATATTATATATATATATATATATATATATATATATATATATATATATATATATATATATATATATATATATATATATATATATATGCACACACATTATACAGGTAGTCTGGCGGTGATGTTATAAGCCGAAACTTCGAAGTCTCTGCCAATAATATTCTTGTTTACGAATAATAAATAGGCGCAGGCGTGGCTGTGTGTTGAGAAGCTTGCTTCCCAACCACGTGGTTCCGGGTTCAGTCCCACTGTGTGGCACCTTGGGTAGGTGTCTTCTACTATAGTCTCGGGCCGACCAAAGCCTTGTGAGTGGATTTGGTAGACGGAAACTGAAAGAAGCCCGTCCTAAATATGCGTGTGTGTGTGTGTGTGTGTGTGTGTGTGTGTGTGTGTGTGTGTGTTTGTGTGTTTGCGTTTGTCCCGCCAACATCGCTTGACAACCGATGCCGGTGTGTTTATGACCCCGTAACTTAGCGGTTCGGCAATGAAAAAAACAACGATAGAATAAGTACTAGGCTTACAAAGAATAAGTCCTGGACTCTGTTAAATACGTTTGGTTGGTCGTCGCTTAAAAATGTCTGCTTTTAGGCGAGCGTTTTCATTGAATGTGCACTATTTCACTACTTTATTTTTATTATTGTATTTTGAATTTTATCTTATTTTATTTTATTTTATTTTTTGTCAGACTGACAATCAATTGGTCTTATCTTATCCACTAACACATTTGCTAATTACACATTTACAAGAATTAGCCCACTGGAAAAGCAAAAACAAAAGCTCTGTGTGTGTGTGTGTGTGTGTGTGTGTGTGTGTGTGTGTGTGTGTGTGTGTGTGTGTGTGTGTGTGTGTGTGTGTGTGTGTGTGTGTGTGTGTG
>NC_142946.1:52190449-52192949 GCF_046866305.1 Octopus bimaculoides
CAATAAATGTCATTGGTGATTGTTCTCTCGACTAAAATGGGCGATATTTTTTTTATTATGAGCACCAGTACGTGAGTGTGTGTGACAGAGAGCCAGACAGATCGACAGACAGACAGATCGACAGACAGACAGATCGACAGACAGACAGATCGACAGACAGACAGAAAGACAATAGTGGTTTATTGAGAGAGAAGGTTGTGGATTTTTTGTGTGAAGGTTATGGAAACATGTAGCCCGGATCTTATCTACTCCATTCCTTAATTCTTGTATGTATATGTATGCATGTATGTATGTATGTACACATACACACAAACATATATATAATATATTACAGTAATGATAGTATAGTTTCATAACAGTCAATGAATATTATCAAATGGTTTCATGCAGACAACCTTCCAGAAGTAGAGGGGTAAATCAATTCGGTACATGGATGTTGTGTGTGTGCGTGTGTATGTGTGTGTGTATGTGCGTGTTTGTGTGTGTGTATGCGTGCGTGTGTGTGCGTGCGCACGCAACTTTACATCTGTGCTTGTCGCTCCATTACCGCTTGACAACAAATGTTGGTTTGTTTACGTCTGCGTAACATAGCCGTTCCGTAAAAGAGACCCATAGAATACATGACTTTAAAAAAAAAAAAAGAAAGAACAAGCAAGCACTAGGGTCGATTTCCTCAGCTAACTATCCTACAAGGCCGTGCTCCAGCATGGCCGCAGTCCAATGACTGAAAACAAGTAAAAGATAATTGTATTTTTCTCTCTCTTTTATATCGATATAGTGTGAGTCAAGGGATTATCTAGCAGATAGTCGCTCCCACAATGGTTCATTTCAGTATGAAGAGATGGCAGATACGAAAACGTGCTGTTGCCATCGTGTATACCATAATTGACTAACTTGGAATATTTTCTGGACATTAAAGGAAATATTTATGGAAGCAATGCCTCATAGCAACTCATATGGAATTCACTAAAATGGAAAATGATCAATGTATGATGCATGATGTTTGTGGCTCACCCACCAGCTCGCTTCTACCAGCTTATCTATCTATCAATCTAACAATCTATCTTCCTCTCCCGTCTTGTTCATATGTGTCCGTGAATGTGGGTGTATATAGAGTATATATATATATATATATATATATATATATATATATATATATATATATATATATATATATATATATATATATATATATATATATATACATATATATATATGTATACATATATATATATATATAGAGAGAGAGAGAGGGGGAGGGAGGGAGAGAGAGAGGGGGGAGGGAGGGAAGGAGAGAGAGAGAGATACATATGTGTGTGCATATATATATATATATATATATACACCACACACACACACACACACATACACACACATACACACATGCTTCTTGTGTATGCGTAGTTTGAGTTTGGGACAGAATAATTGCAAGGACTTTTTCTACCTTTCTGTACACCAAAGTTTACATCGGTTTCCATCCTTTGAATGCGTGTGTACGTGCATGTATGTGTTTATGCGCGTGCGCACGTGTGTGTGTATATGTGTGTGTATGTCTTTGTGTGTGTTAGGTGTGTTTATATGCATGCATATTGATACGAGGATGAATCATTGAATATTTGCAATGTATTTACAATGGTCTCTTGTTAACAGGTAAATTAGTTGAGGGATGCTTGCGCATCACTTAACTTGGTCTCTCTCTAGATCTGCGATGACGGCTTGAATTTCAAGTACCACTTTATTTCTTGCTGAACTGGCAGAATCATTAATGCGTCTGACAAAATGCTTAGCGGTATTTCTTTCTGACTCTTTAGGGTTCTGAGTTCAAATTCCACCGAGGTTGACTTTCCCTTCCAACATTTTTGATGTCGATAAAATAAATACCACTTGTGCACCAGGGTTGCCCGTAATCGACTTACCCACTCCCTTACAACTGCAGGTTTGTACCTATATTTGAAGCCACTATAATGTTAACCATTAAAGTGGCGGGCTGGCAGAATCGTAAGTGCGTTGGATAAAATACTTGGCGGCATTTTTTTCGACTCTTTGCACTCTGAGTTCAAACACCGCCAAGGTCATCTTTGTCTTTCATTCTTTCAAAGGCAACTAACATACATGCAGTTATGCATACATAATGTCGACTAAATCACTCTCCCTAAAACTGCTGGACTTTGTGCTACAGCCATTATCACGTTAACCATTGCGGCTTTGTTTTTGTTTATTTTTAAGCAGAACAGCTTTCAATGATCTGTTTTTTCTAGAACTAAAGTGTATCAAAGACCGAAATTCCTCAAAGGATTTCAGTAAAATTTGGAAAGATGTTTCGCCACTACGGACATATTGTTAGAATGCAGCAGGAAAGAATCACAACGTGAATTCTTCAAACTGAACCAACCCACAAGTGACCTTGTTGTCGACCACTAACATGGCGTTTGGATAATATCTATAGTTACAATTGGTCACACATGAGAATCCAGTGAGAAAGTCTAATGATGGTTGCTCT
>NC_142946.1:52200449-52202949 GCF_046866305.1 Octopus bimaculoides
CAACATCGTGTGCATACTAATATTTAAGGAAAAGAAAGTTTCAATATTGATTTAATTTAGTTTATTACAAATTTCATATTTGCTTCCTTGTTCACTGGGGTTTTTTTTCGATGCATTTTCTACTTTCATATACATATATACAAATATATTATGTATATATTTGTATGTGTGTATGTGTGGCTGTGTATGTGTATATATATATATATATATATATATATATATATATACATACATACATACATAATACATACATACATACACACATACACATATATATATACAGGGTGTCCACAAAGTCTGGGTACATGGGGATTAACACATACTCTAAGAAATTATTATTTCTTATATTTAATTGTTTATGTTATGATTTTATTTACTCCATGTACCCAGACCTTGTGGACACCCTGTATATATATATAATTAAATTAAATCAAAACAATAAAACTGCAACACAGTCACATACTTAGAATAGTTGGTGTTACAAAGTTGGTTGGAGGGTTTAAACTTATTCAGAAGATCATAGAAAAATTGTAACGAAAAGTTTCTGACAATATAACCAAAACCTGACGTAAACTACAACCGGCGAATGTGTTGAGAGATATTTAGTAGGTGTTATTCACTCAAAATATAATAAAGCCGGTTTCAACAGACGGTTACACATTGAAATTTTTGCTAAACAAAACTAAATTCAAAAACGAAGTATGTATGTATATATGTATGCATGAATGTATATATATATATGTGTATGTGTGTATAGAAATAGAAGGAGATGGGAAGGAAGACATTCAAAATTAAAATTGCACAGAAAATAACCATGTATATTGCAGTATGTCTGAAAGGAAACCGTGAGGAGGGTTTACGTTATAGTCATTTCGTTGGAATCCACAGTTTGGTATGTTACAGAGTACATATAGAAAACAAAACTAAATAAGAAAAACTATCTATAAAATATTTAGTTTCGCCATCTTACGCGTATTTCATTAACAAAGAATAATTATTAGTTATATAATTTATATTCTCAAACTGTATTGTCAAATCTTCAGAGATATGTAACACTTGATTCGAAATTTTACTGGATTAATGAGTGTTGCTAGCACTCGATAAGCAAGCTACATACATACATACATACATACATACATACATACATACATACATACATACATAAATTCGAAGGATTGCTTTAGTCCCGTGATAGAACGCCTATCATTTTTATAGAAGATGTGGTTGCGAGTCATACGGCAACCTTCTACTTTTTCTATCCAAATGATTTCTTTAAGCCCAATATTTACACGCTATTATTTATAGCTTTTCTGCTTCGAAGTCCACTGTTACAAGAAAGAAAATTATACATATTTTAACTTCATACTTATCTTGTCAAATGTTTATGTTTTACTTTTTGTAATCGTCCGAAAGTCGGCAACAAGTAAGTCAGACTTGTGAAGTGTGAAGTTCCAGCTTCCAAAAAAATGTGTGTGTGTATGTGTGTGACAGACAGAGAAAAAGGAGAGAGAGAGAGAGAAAGAGAAAGAGAGAGAGAGAGAGAGAGAGAGAGAGAGTGAGAGAGAGAAGGAGAAAGTATCTATGTATGGATCCTCGCCTAACAAAGTAACTCTAGTCAAAGACAATATACAATATGCACATATTTGTATATATGTGTAAGCAAACAGACAGACACATACATACATACATACATACATACATACATACATACATACATACATACATAAAAACACATATATATACAAACATACATACATACATACATTTATACATACAGAATGTGCAAGCATGTAGATGAAAGATATACATGATTATGACTACATTTGTGTGTGTGTGTGTGTGTGTATATATATATATGTGTGTGTGTGTTTGTGTTTACATGTGTGTTTAATTGTATGTTGATTCAAATAAAAGTGAGGCTACAATCCAATATGTGTGAGTGTATGCGTGTGTGAGTGAGTGAATGTATGTGTGTATTGAATATCAAATAAAAGCGGGAATCTACTGTCAAATATACATTCATGCATACAGACGTACATGTGTGTGTATGATTGTCTATGTGCATGTGTGTGTGTATGTGTATGTGTGCGCGCGCGCGCGTTTGGGTTCCCGTGGAACAATGACTTAGATACCTCAGAACCAAGAACCATCTGTCATTTCAGTTTTCCTGCAGCAAGAAAATATTTCTCCCTCACTCACCCTCACTCTCTCACATTTCTTTCTTTTTCTCTCTCTCCCCCTCTCTCTCTCTTTCTCTCTCTCTCTTTCTCTTCAGAGATGAATGGATAGTATTCTACGTTATTTTCCCTAGTACAATGAAACTGGGATTCATATGAATATGAATTGGTACGTCAACCAGTGGAATTATCAATGTAATTTATTAAGGAAGATAATGCGTGCCATATATATGTGTGTGTTTGCGCGTGTCTATATGTGTATGATTGTGTATATATATATGCATATATATATATATATGTGTGTGTGTGTGTGTGTGTGTATA
>NC_142946.1:52207949-52215449 GCF_046866305.1 Octopus bimaculoides
ATTTAACTTTGCCTTTCATCCTTTCGGAATCGATGAAATAAGTGCCAGTTGCCACTTGGGTCAATGTAATCGATTCACCCCCTCCGCAACAATTTCTTGTGCCTCTGTTGGAAAGGGTTATTCTTTTTCAGCTTAACTTTATATATTACCTTCGTAAAGCATATTACCATTTTTGTCTTTTATAGCATCAGTTCTTGGAGCAAATTTTCCTGAGAAAGAAATCTAAAGGAAATAAATCAATTACCTCCAAAAGATGTCATCATTCTTATCAAAGATGAAAATTCTACGGCACAAAAACTAGCAGCAAAAATCAACACCTTTGAACAATTTCGGTTTAAGCATTAGGAATGGACAAAGAGAGCGTCTACTTAAATTCTATGAGTCAAACAAACTTTGTATTTCCAATACATAATTTAACCAGCATCATAAATACGTTTACATTTGAATTTCTCTTGATCAGAAGTGTTGTACTAAATAGACTACTTTATAGTCCAACAGCGATGGAAAAGGAGTGTTAATAAAGTTAGGTGCTGAATTCAATTGTGAGCATCAAGTTATTGTTGTCAAATTACGGTGTTATAGCAATAAAAGAATTAAAACACCAAGAAGACACGATCATTAGAAATTAATAAAACACTGAAATTTTAGAAAAAAAAAGGTAACAATTTTAAACACTTTAGCAATGTAAAAAAAAAAGGGATACCCTGTAGAAATGGAGAAATAAACTAAAAATGTGGTTTTGAAAGAAGCAGAAAAATATTATCAAAGAAAAAGTTGAAACGACTGAAGTGGATAACAGACGCGACATTAGATCAAACGGAAGAAAGAAGACCTGTAAAAAAAAAACAGATGAGCAATGAAATTCAAACCGTGATGACAGAATTCAAACGAGAAAGCATCAACAAAATTTGTAAAGATAGAAAAAACACTTCAATAACAAGCACTATAATAGAACTTTACAAAACGAGGAAGCTAATAAAATTTTGTATTAAGAAATAACAGCAGAAGTACATTAGAAATAACATAAAGTCAAACTAAAACGTATAACTCCGAGACACCTTGTGCAGTGGGTAAGTGGGTGTCATCGTGTCTAATAAAAATGGAGCATTAACAATTTAAAGTACAATAAAATGTGATGAGAATAAATTAATATTATGCTATTTCTAATACTACTTTATTTTGTTAAGTATAGGAGAGAACTCTAGACACGTATCAGACTCGCGAATCGTTAAGAGTACATAAAATAGTGTCTAAGTCTTGACCGGGAGAAAAAGAGAATTGCTTAAAAAGTAATTAATCCTGATACACCATCCATATGACATTAACAATACAGCAACACTCCAGAAATAAATATGATTACTAAAAAACAAATACAGCAAAATAACAACTAAGTGACACTACTTAGATGGTAAACTAAGGTAAATGGGTGTCATATTTAATGCAGTGAACATTAAGAAAGTTAAACACTACGGAAATGAGTGACCACAATATTAGTCGATCAGGCTATCGATAAAGTGTCATACTTAGATGTTCTGCACCGTTTGGGAGCAGTCAGTTCAATGGAAGAGGTTTGGGACGCAGAAAAGCAAAAGTTAGATGTTGCACAGCGAGAAGCTATCTGCTTGAGTGTTTTACTTTGATTTTGTTGGGGGGGGGGGGGGGGGCGGTTGGTTTTTTTTTGTCTTTTTTTTTGTTCTTAGTGACCTGCAATATCAGTCGATGGTTAGTGGATGGTGATACAATATTAGTCGATAGCTGGTTGTTATAAAAATATAGATATAACAATAGGAACAGAAAATAAGTAAGTAAAAGCAAGCATCGAACGTAAATGCTATCGTCTGTTTCAAATCGAGCAGTTACCGTCTGTTTCAAAATTTTAATGTAATATTTGTGTAATAACGAAGAACACATGCAGAAAAAGCTAAAACACCTGCAGAAAAAGCTAAAACACATGCAGAAAAAGCTAAAACACATGCAGAAAAAGCTAAAACACCTGCAGAAAAAGCTAAGAACACCTGCAGAAAAAGCTAAAACACCTGCAGAAAAAGCTAAAACACATGCAGAAAAAGCTAAGAACACCTGCAGAAAAAGCTAAAACACCTGCAGAAAAAGCTAAAACACATGCAGAAAAAGCTAAGAACACCTGCAGAAAAAGCTAAAACACCTGCAGAAAAAGCTAAGAACACCTGCAGAAAAAGCTGAGAACACCTGCAGAAAAAGCTAAGAATACCTGCAGAAAAAGCTAAGAAAACCTGCAGGAAAAGCTAAAGCACCTGCAGGAAAAGCTAAGAACACCTGCAGAAAAAGTTAAAACACCTGGATTTCGTGCGTGCGTGTGTGAGAGAGAGAGAGAGAGAGAGAGAGAGAGAGAGCATGGCAAACAATGAATGAGATAAGCATGGAATGAAAAAATCGTATAAATAAAAACACGTTAAAAACTAACTTGTACCGAATATTTAAATATGTGAACTTAGTAAATATTTCTTTCTGTAATTTATCGTAGTTGTTTACAAGTAGCGAATTAATGAAAGCATTAAAATAGAGAGTGAGAGACTCTGCTGTTTTTACGTCAATACCGGAAGTTGACATTGAGAAACCTTTTTAAAGAAGTGAATCATAAATATAAAGCAATATCTTTTTTTTTTTTAATGAAAAAAATCAATTGAAGAGCCTTACATGTGTCCGAGGTCGAATTATTCATGCATCACAAATATGGAAGCAATTGGTGAAGCCGTTTTCGCGTGAAAATTGAATACACACACATCTCAATTTTATATATATATATATATATATATATATATATATATATATATATATATATATAAGGTAAGCAGAGTTAGCGCGGTTATAGTAACCGACTAAGGGATAAAATATCCGTGTTTACTATCGGTATCAGTTACCTGTGCTGTCCCTCGGCATGGGTATCCAGGCACATTATGCCCATAGGGCACAGGTAACAACAGAATAAACAAAAGTTTATCAGGAATCAAATTTAAATAATCAGAAAATGGAGAAAACTTTAGATCAGCAAATAAACAACTTGGACCACATCTGTAGATTATTTTTTAATACAAAACATAACATGACATAACAATTCTTACGGCCGTTTCCGCTTCCAATGTCAGTCGGTGCCTACCATAATAATATTCTTCATCTTCATAGGATTTCGAACTAGTACCTGGAGCTTCATCAGAGTAAATACAAAAGCGTCCAAAAAATAAACAAAGAGAGGGAATAGGAAAGAAATATGGCCTAGAGAAGAACCCAGAAGGCTATATAGCGTGCGGACAGTATTTGAGGACACATGCATTTTTAGTCATTTTATTTGAGTACTGGGGTCGATGTAATCGACTTACCCGCTCCCATAAATTTGCTGACCTTCTGCCAAAGTTTTAAAATAATATGAGGTCTAGTAATCGTTAGCACGCCGGGTAAAGAGCTCAGCGGCATTTCATCTGTCTTTATGTTCTGAGTTCAAATTCCGCTGAGGTCGACTTTGCATTTAATCTTTTCGGGGTCGATGAAATAAAGTAGCAGCGGAGTACGGGGTCGATGTAATCGACTTACCCACAAGCCTGAAATTGCTGGCCTTGTGCCAAAATTTGAAACTAGAAATTTGTTAGGTTATATTCAACCGATTTAAACTTCTTCAAATAAAATATAAGTAATGGTTAGTCTTTTGGAGTTTTTTGGGGGGTCTTTTTTTTTGCTATTTCACTTCCATTGAGGTAATAGTACCTGCATTAAAATCAAAAGGGCGCATTTTTCGAATTTTGAAGTTGTAAGACTTTGTGTCTAGAGTGTAGTGGTTCTCAACCATTTTCTGGCGGAGATAAAGTGCGAGCACGTGACATCATCAGACGAAAGTGAAACATCCAGCGTTTTTAGCTTTTTGAAAGCGAGGAGGTGATGGGTGGGGGAAGAAGCCTTAAATGTTTCTTTTAAAAAAAATTTTAATTAAAAAAAAAAAAGGAATTCTCAAAAATTCGTAATCTATGTATTTTGATACGTGGATTAAAAATAATAATTCGAAAACAGATAAGAATTAATAAATTAGCAGGTGGGGATTAGAATTCTGAAAACGTGATTTAAGGGGTATAATCGTATTCTCCTATATCGAAAACAGAATTCCGAAGAAAGTTTAGGAAAAATTTTTTTTTTTTTAATCATCGGAAATGGGTGATGCGCACGCGCTTTACCTTCGTTCACTTTCTTACTTATGGAACCCTTTAATTTCTATTTTATTCGAGTGGACCCTCATAGCCATTCGATGCTTAAGAATCATAACATTTTATGTGATTAGTAAATGTATAAAAAAAATTGTTAAAATATTTTGTGCAGACTCCAAAGACATTAAAAAATGTAAACCGGAGTGAGGAGAGTTATCTCCCTTACAAAACCTTTTTTTTATATGGGGTTATTTCCCTTGAATCAATTTTTTTTTATATATATAGCTAATTGGCATTTCTCCGGTTACGATGATGAGGGTTCCATTGATCCGATGAACGGAACAGTCTGCTCGTGAAATGAACGTGCAAGTGGCTGAGCACTATAGTTGAGTGCCTGTAACACCTTATAGCTTCATCGGAGCTTCATGTGTGTGTGTGTGTGTGTGCGTGTGTGGATAGATAGATAGATAGATATACGACGAGCTTCCGCAAAGTTTCCGACTACGAAATTCACTTATATCACATTGGCTGTGGTCGGCTGGAGCTATAGTAGAAGACACTTGTCCAAAGTGACGCGCAGTGGGACTGAACCTGAAACCAAAGGCCACAAAGCGAACTTCTTCAGGGTATGGGGTATATGTCGGTTCTGTGATGACTGAACCTATATGCTTATTTTCTTTCCTTTTTTTCTTTTTCTTGTTTCTTTTTCTGTCTGTAGGAATATTTTGTATAATTGATAAGGATAGACTTCAATCAGAAAAATAAAATAGCTTGAAGATAATAGTACTTGACAGTTTATGTTTACCATCATTCAGTGCACACGTAATTATTTATTCTTACTTCAGACATTGGACTATGGCCATGCTGGGGCATCGGGTGGAAGTGTTTAGTTGAATAGATAGATAGATAGATAGATAGATAGATAGATAGATAGATAGATAGATAGATAGATAGATAGGTATCATTTATATTCCGTGAGTCGGACTATTTTATATCCATACACATATATTATACAGTTTTTTTCTTCGAAGTGTATTCTATCTACATAGAGAACACCTGTCTCTAAACTATAAACTATATGTGTGTGTGTGTCTATATGTATGTGTGTGTGTGTGTGTCAGAGACAGCCAGACAGACAGAAAGAGACGAAGGGACAGAGAAATAGAGCAGGAGAAGGAGAGAGATAGAGAAAGATACTGCGGATACTGTGGAGCAACGTGAAATATATATATGCAAGTACGTCTCCGTAATATATACCACACGATTTCCATCTACCAAACTCACTCGTAACCCTTTGATCGGCCCGGGGCAGACTAATAGTAAAAGATACCCAAGATGTCGTGCAGTGGGACTGAACTCACAACTACATGGTTGCAAAGCGCGAACTTCTAAACCACACAGCCATGCCTACACTTATATATTGGAGAAATATTTATCGAAACTTTTCTATTTCATCTGCGCTTGTTAATTCTTCTATTTGCATCTGTTGGCATTTATTGCAAATTAAAGGTGTTAACCGTCTAGGCCTATCAAAATAATTCGATTTTGTAATTATTAATTGAAGGAGATGTAGCGCTTATGTCCATTGCACACCTTCCTATGTTGGTAACATCAATACTATTGGTGTTCAGTTTGAACTACTCTCCGCTCAAGTTTGTGAAAGCGCTTGGCTTAACACATAAAGTGCGACGGGCCACAATCGTAATCGTCAGGCACAGGTCGACAGGCTACGATCGTGGCCCAGATAGATGCATATAATTTATGGGTGTTTGTTGGGGTTTAATGTCACTCAAACGCCCCGATACCCCCCCACCCACCCACCCACCCAGAATGCGAGAGGACTAATAGTTCAACTAATGACTTTTCAGATAATGTAAAACTTTCAGATGATGTAAAACATATACTAAGAAGATATTTTAACTATTTTTTTGTTTTTTATGTGTGAATATTAGTCTCATTTTCACAAAACGTGCTCAGCAGTCCATGATATGTAAGTGCAAATCCCAGCCATTAAGTACACACACTGGTTGGAGTTCACTTTAGTTTTAGTTATGGTGTCAGATTTTTTTTCTTTTGACCAGAAAAGTTATCATTACACAGCTATGACCTTTTCAAACTGTTTCAAATTCCAAGTATGGCGCGGCACAGGTGTGGCTGTATGATTAAGAAGTTTGCTTTGCATCTACGTGATTTCGGGTTCAGTTCCACTGCGCGGCACCTTGGGCAAGTGTCTTCTACTATAGCTCCGGACCAATGCCTTGTGAGTGTATTTAGTAGAGAGAAACTATGTGGAAACCCGTTATATATATATATATTGTGAGTGTGTGCGCGTGCGCGTGTGTGTCTGTCTGTCTGTCTTCTGTCACCGCTTGACAAACGGTGTGGGTTTCTTATGTTTCCGTAACTTAGCGGTTCAGGATGTCATAAATAACAGTACCGCCGATAGTTGTTGTTGACAAACAACGGCACTAATTTTATTCAAGGGAAAAGATCCCATTACACCGTCACAACGTGTTGTTGACAATCCACAGCAGTAATTGTTTTCACCTCAATAGACGTCAGTGATTGGTTGAAATTACCGAAATACGACAACTTTTAACATGAAATAACTTCCATACAAAATTTTTTCTCTGTTCTATAAGACAAAATATACAAATATACGAAGTTTTAAAGTGTTTCGGTAGAAAACACACTAAATAAACACTAAATTAAAAATGGTGTCCGGCAAATCAGAAAGATCCTCAAACTTAAAAAAAAATACTGGAGTCGATTTGTTTGGCTAAACCCTGCAAGGCGGTGCCCCAGCATGGCCGCAGTCAGATTACTATAAAAAAAAAAGCAAAGCATAAAAGATGAGAGACTCCAGTTAAATTCTTCTTGTGTAATATTTTGAGTAGCGTATTGTTTTAATTCCTGAATTATATTCTAATGTAATATATTTCATAGATATTTCCCTTTGTCTTCATTAAGCATTCTAAATGATAGCTATTCCTTAGACATTCGTTGTTTTAATTAATCATTCCGGTTAGAAATTAACCTATTTCTCACATAATACATCACAACTGTTATTTCGTCATTAACATTTGTTGGAACAATGGGGTTTTTTTTTCTTTTTAATTCTAATTTTATTTCAGTATAATTGTGGCAGTTTATCACTTTGAACGATCGGGAACAACTAATTGCATCAATGTTAATCATTGGGGAAAACATAAAGGATTTCCTTGGTATAATTAATGAAAAAACATTCGACTTCTCACACAAGAAATGTTTTCGAACATATATTCAAAACAGAATAAAGTAAAACTTGGATATTTTATGACAAAACTTCCAA
>NC_142946.1:52220449-52255449 GCF_046866305.1 Octopus bimaculoides
GAAGAGCCTATGCTCAAGGCTTTTGCAACCTTCCAAAACTAATGAGATTGATGCCATTAATGTTCCTTTTGAAACTATGTAAGTCAACATCTGTGAGAAAGGCATGAACAGAGAAGGAGTTTCAGAGATCCTACATACTAGGTGTAGGCCTGAGGAGTTGGACACAACAAGAAGAATAAGAGAAGGAAAGGCAAGTGAAACAGGAATGTCTAAGTGAAGGAGGAATGAACCCAATAAGCTATGAGGTAATCAATGATCTCACCCTCCTACTCATTTCTGTTCCAGGTTTGTCTCTCAAATTGTCCCCTGCTCCTTCCGGATCTTCTTACTTCATTCTCCAGGTCACATCACCAGGAGTTTCTCAACCTTCCTCTCTTTCCTTTTAACCTAAGGGTTCCATTTGAGAAACTGCCTGACAACACTGTACTGGGGCTTCTGATGGCATATCCAATCCAGTACCTCTTTCTTCAATCGATTTTTATGTGAATGGGGAGTGGGTCTGTTGGGTTCACTCCAGAAGTAAATAGTACTGAACAGCAAGGTCTTTCATTGTACATTTATAACCTGATAACTGAAATTCTAAGGATGATAAGAGTATCAATGGTCAAGTTGTAAATGTGCAAATAGAAACTTTGATACTTATTAGAGTTTATTTTAGAAAAATTGTAATAAAATAGTAATTAACCACTTATGTGTGTTTTAAGTGGCCCTAATTACTCTTATGACTTTTATGTTGATATATTGACTATTCAGTAGCTATCAATAAAGTATTTTATTTCTATGTGGAAGTCCCTAATAGTTTTGATAAACCAAAGATGGTAATCAAGAAAACCAATGGTCAATATATGCTAATTTTATTAAATTGTTATGCAAATGAATACACGGATGGTTCTAATTTATTCTAATGTATTTTGGATTGAATTTCTATGTCAGAGAGGATTTCCAGCCTTCATGGGAACAACATTTATATATTTTACTTATCAGTCCACTATTTTATAACATAATTGCTTATTAATTAACAAATTGTAAAAGTATTTGGTTAAATTCTGTTTTACCACAATTCAATGGTTTCAAATTTTGACACACGGCTAGTAATTTTGGGGGAGGGGATAAGTCAATAACAATGATCCCAGTGCTCTACTGGTGCTTACTATATTGACGCTGAAAGATGTCAACCTTGGAAGAATCTGAACCCAAAATATAAAGCCAAAGTGCTGCTAAACATTTCGCCCAGCATGCTAGCAATTCTAGAAATTCTGCCGACTTGTGTTTCACCACAATCTATTAAAATATGATGCAGATTATTCATTATTATTACTTTTATATTTCTAGCTGGAATCTTCATCTGTCTCATTGTGGAATCATGCTGTATCGTCTAAATTTGGAGGTCAGCTCTCAACAGCAGCTAATGCAAAATGTGAGTTTTGGTTTAAGCTTTACTTTAATTAATAGAAATTGGTCAGCTAAGAACCATAGAACCGAAAATAAGCTATCAGTAGGCTGATTCAGCCTCTAAATTTTTATTCTCATTTGTAGTTACTTCATTCTGTTCATTTTTGTTATATTATTGTAAGACATCCCTCTTGTTCACTCCTTTCCCTAAAATCTTAAGCCTTATGGCTCTCTGGAAAAGGATCGCAAAAACCATTATAAAGTACCTGTGTTGAAGAACAACAATAGAATCAATGTGACCTACAGCCTAAAAAGAAATATGCTGTTTTATTATCTTAAGCATTTTAAAAATGATAAATACTAATATACCAAAAGAAAATGATATCACATTGGGGATGAGCTTTCATAATTCTAAACAACTGTGAAAATATCCTTTAAATATTAATTAATGTTATAATATATATTGATGTAAAGGCAGCGAGCTGACAGAAACATTAGCACGCCGGGCGAAATGCTTAGCGGTATTTCATCTGTCTTTACATTTTGAGCTCAAACACTACCGAGGTTGACTTTGCCTTTCATCCTTTCGGGATCAATAAATTAAGTACCAGTTGTGTACTGGGGTCAATCTAATCGACTGGCCCCCTTCCCAAATATTTCGAGCCTTGTGCATAGAGTAGAAAAGAATATATATTGATGTAAAAATGATGTTTTTGATATTTCTTAACTGAATCGGTCTTTTACAGTGAGGAATTTATCTTTTAAGATGGTACATTTTTGTAACAGTAACACATCAGATGAAGTCACTCTAAGAAAATTATGTATGGTTCGTAAAATTTTAGTTTTATTCAGTTACTGTTGACTTTTTATTGGAATTATTTTGTGTGTGGCGGGGGTGTATATATCCATATCTATATGTATATATATATTATGTAGGTGTTGTTGTGGCCAATCAGAAAGTCACCATAGGTTTCATGTTGCATTTATAGCCATATAGGCACCTCATCAGACCTACAGGCTGGAATCTACATGTATATATATGTGTATATTATGTGTATGCATGTGTGTATGCACACATGTGTGTGTGTGCACACAGAATCATGAAGTTGCTAGAAAGATGTCAAAAGGTCATCGAACAAAATGGAAACTATACAATTGATTAAAGTTCGTTCTTTGTATGAAAAAAAAATTTTACTTCACACTAAAAAACCGAAATTACTTTCTTGCCAACCCAATACTCACACACACATGCATACACAGAGTGGTGGTGATGATATAATACTATTATTAGGTCTTTAACTTATGCCTTTATGTTAACGATATAAAATTGAGATTACCAATGCAAAATTTGTTTTTGTTAAACCAATGTCCACTATCTAATAGCAATTAAAATTCCATACAAGTAAACATATTTAATTTTGTACAAAAATTCTGAGTTAAAAGCAGAATTTGAAATTACAATCTTTCATTTCTCAAAGCATACATTCACTCTTTGTTTTAACTCCAAATTCTGATATATTGAGACTGAGTATATTTTCATACATCAAATGTTTTCCCTCTCGTGCAGTAAGTTATCATTCTGAGTTAATAACCTTTGGACATTGGTAATTAATATCAATATTTAATCAATACATAATATTTCAGATGGGACTGAAAACTATACGATCTTGGTTAGGTAAGTTGAAATAAACAATTTTGTCTTCATACAAAGATTACTCTTTTCTTTCTTTTTTTTTTTCCCTTTGAAAGAAAATTAGTTGATCATAATGTCACTAATTATCAAGGGAAAATGAAAGTTACTTAAAATTATAGTCTAGCTCATGTCAAATATAACAAATAATACATGAGATATTAAAACAGCATATATTTGTATGTTATTTGATAAAGTAGATATTAATGACTTACTGACAAAGTGACTTGCTCCAAAAGATTACTTCCTGCAAAGCAACAACAGAGTTGTTGCTTTGTTTTTGGTTACTTGTGTTTCACATAGTAGAAATAGCAGTCAAACCTTCGTGAAGTAAGACTAAATGAAAAGAAAAGTACTGTCTTAAGCCCATGGAAACCAAGGTGATTACCTAGTTTCCATGGTTTATAAGGGACTGGGATCACAAAATTCCCCTAGAGTTGGATACCAATCCATCACAGGGTCACTCATGAGGTTTTCTTTTTTTAATGTCTTGCAAGTACTTGGTGTCAGTGTAGGTGCCACTTAAAAGCACCCAGTCCACACTGTAAAGTGGTTGGTGTTTGGAAGGGCATCCAGCTGTAAAAACCTTGCCAAAACTGACCTCACCTGTGCTTGTGGGGGCACTTCACAAGAGCCACTGATTTAGTCTAACAATTTTTTATTGCTGCAAATTGTTATCCACTCTAATAATTATGATAGTTGTCATAGATGTATATAATGAGTAATTTGTATCATTTCAGACTGCAATTATTCAGACAGAGCTGAGTCAATTTTAAAAGTGACGATGGAGGTATGTAAAACTTCTATAATGAGTGTTCATGTATCATATAATCTATCTACATGTATGTGTGTGTGTTTAATGTGTACAAATATTTGTAGGTATGCGTGTGAATAGACAGACAGACAGATAGATGACAAATGAATAAATGATTATATAATTCTTTTCCTAAATAAATTGCTCTTCATATTGAAGGCTCTGATAAAGCTATATGGTGTTACTCAAGCACTCAACTATGAGTCCACTGCATCTTATAGCAGAAACAGTTGTAAGCCAATGAAGTTCTTAAGATAATTGTTGATTCCTTGTCATCTCATTTATATATATATATATATATATATATATATATATATATATATATATATATATATATATATATATATATATATATATATATATATATACACACATACATGCATACATACATATTACATATATATATATACATATATATATATATAAATATATATATATATATATATATATATATATGTGTGTGTGTGTGTGTGTGTGTGTGTGTGTATATATAAGTGGGCGAGCCAGTATGTTTGTGTGTGTTTTATGTATGTAAATTTATTGTTGTCTGTGTGTGTATGTGTGTATATATATATATATATATATATATATATATATATATATATATATATATATATATATATATATATATATATATATATATATATATATACATATGCACCATATAACAGTAATATCATACGCTAGATATATCTGTACAGCAGAACTTTTTTAACAGATTAATTCCTCAGTGTATTTATTTATGAACAAATCTGTTTACATTCATTCCATAGAAGATGAAAAAAAAAAAAAAAGAAAAAGAAAAGAAAGAAGCTATTTCCTTATATAAACATTTCACATTTAACAAATCGTAACTTGCTGAATTATGAAGATTCTCAAAATTCTGCTTCAAATTACTTTGCCTGTAAGAATTTATATATTTGAAGATACAATTCCCTGTGCAGTCTGGCTAAAAAATTAACTAAATAGCAAAATGTCTTTATTTACTAAACTAAAAGACTTCCAGACAGATTTTGATTTGTTTTAGGGGTTTTCTTTTCTTTTTTTAATTTTGTTTGTTTTGTTTTGCTTTGTTTTTCAGCTATGTTAATCTAGTCTGTGATTTATAATTGCATATCATATATCTGTTTTGCTATGTATGTTTGCTCTTGAATGCTTAAAGCAAAATCTTGACTTATATATATGTGTGTGTAAAAATATATGTATAGTATATACGTATATACACATACATATATATAAGTTTATAATGCATATATATGTGTGCGTATATATATATATATATAAATATATATATATATATATATATATATATATATATATATATATATATATATATATATATATATATATATATATACATATACATATATATGTATGTGTATGCATATACATATATACATATATATGTGTGTATGTGTATATACATATATATATGTATGTGTATATATGTGTGTATATATATAGATAGATAGATAGATATATACATGTATATCTATGTATGTGTGTGTATATATATATATATATATAAAGTGCTTAGCCCTAAACTCATTGACCTCTCTAGAAAATGGAGCAAGAAAAGACTTTGTTACTCTATGTCAACAACAAAGGATTGTCCCCCTTCAACTGTTATTCATAATTGACTGTGTTAGTGTGTGAATCCCAGAACACCAGCATGAATTTCCTGAAGTGCAAGCAGAGTCCAAAGACCTCCTTTTTGGAGTTAAGGATGTTCTCCATGTCAAGGGAGTCCTTTCATATTCTTATCCATTCAGTTATGTACAGTTTACAATGCTTGGTCCCATTTATGTGGGAGCCTGGATTTTCTAGGATCTTCCATATTATGTGTGGAGTTCCATCTTTCAGCTGCCATACATGGCTGACTAAGGATGTAACATATCTCCTGAAAACGGATGTATGAATGTTGGTGATGCTGTTTCTGCTGATGTTGACACTGCAACACTGCCGCTACCACTCTTGCTGGTGCTGGTGCTGTTAGTGTTGGTGTTGGTGTTGATGTTGTTAAAGTTGGTGCTGGTGCTTCCCTCTACACCAGTATTAATGGCACAAGCGCCAGCACCAACACCAATGCCAGCTTTAACAACATTGACACCAACAACACCAGCAGCAACAACAGCAGTAGCAGCAGCATCAACATCAGCAGAAACAGGTGTCGCCAACACCTGCACACAGAGATACATTGGATGTTCCAGTAACATGTTCAAACAGCACCTCTCCAACCACAAGTCCTCTTTCAGGAGATACGCTACATCCTCGCCAACATTCACACATGAGATACTTCAGATGTGCTGGTAACATGTTCAACCAGCACCTCTCCAATCACAGATCCTTTTTCCACCAACAATTAACAATAAGCACTTCTTTATGCAGTTGTCTTCATGCATATGCATCACATGACCATATAATATTATTAGCAGTTCCCATTTTCTAAATTTAAGGTTTTGTGCCTATGTAAGAAATCAGTATTAAATATCCATTAGCCTTCATTATATGACAGTTTTCTCAATAGAAGTATATATTTCTCTTTCAGTCAAATAACAAGCTGAAGGAGATATATTTCGCTCAGAAGGAGGATAGCCATATTTTATCAATCGGTGAAGATTTGAATTTGTACAAGTTGGATATAGAAAACAACTACTTCCATTTGTTCTGCTACCAAGCTGAAATTGTAAGTCTTTCTTTGGTTCGTTTTTAAGCCTTCCAAAAGAATAATAAAAGAAAATCTATAGCCACCACTTATAAGGAAGTGTGACATGGCAGCATGGTGTGTTTATATCCCTGTAACTTAGCAGTTCAGGAAAAGAGACCAACAGAATAAATACCAGTCTGAACAAAAATAAAAAGTACTGAGGTCAATTCATTCGACTAAATTCTTCAACGCAGGGCCCAAGCATGGCTGCTGTCTAATGACTGAAACAAATGAATGATACTAACAAGCATTAATTAAAACAATTATTTCAAGGCACTTTCACTTTAGATTTTACTTGATGTAAGAAATTTGATGCAGACCTAGTTCAAGCTAGACATCGTGGTGGTCACTCAACTACTGGGTCTTCCATAAAAACAATTCTATTCTTTGAATAGAAAGAACATCTTCTCGGGGTTATAGGAATTTATGAAGCCATTGCATTGTCAAGTAATCTGTAGTGTTAAGCTTATGAGAGATGGGTTTAACCTTGGATAACATGCCTGTGTAATACTAGCTACATTCCCCATAGTATATTGCACTAAAGTGTGTGCATGTGTGTGTGTGTGTGTGTGTGTGTGTGCGTGCATGCATACAATATATATTATTCCTTCCTTAGTTGTCTTTCCTTCTCCTGCCCTTAGCCTCTTTCCTTCTCCTGCCCTTAGCCTCTTTCCTTCCCTGTTTTTCAAATTTGCAATATTTCATGTGTCCAACCCCCTGCCACCTGACCTATCAACCCACAACCTTCAGGATGGGCATATTCAATTATTCATTCATGTTGATTATAACCCTACTTTAACTGCTGTCTTCCTACTAACATTTATTGCTCCACGTTACCTCCCCTCACACTCCCTTATCTTCTTCGTTGTTATTATTCATCTCCTCATACTCACTACTCAAAATTTATTTATTCACAGCATTATCAGTAAATACTTCATCTCTTTCCACTAAAAGATTCTCCTCAAAACGATAGATTTTTTTCCCTCTTAGAAAAATAATTCATTTCACTTTGTGAAATTTCGTATTTATTATATACTTACACAAACCATCACTAGTTTCTTCAGATTCCATTGTTCCACTTAGAACCATATAGAATTTAGAACCATATTCAAGAACACAATGAGCTATCTAAATCAGATATAAACACATGAGTCATGTTATCACCACAATCGTTGTTTTACTGTTTGCCACTCTCCTTATTGGAAATGTATTTAATAAACATAAAAATGCATAGAATATATGTCTTAGTAATATAAAATTCATCACTGATTATTTCGATATAGATATTTCATTTTGTTATGTTAACCAATCAATAAATTATATTCTGCAATGTTTTGTTCTTTGTCTGAAAGGCATTTGCTCAAGGCCAGTATGATACTGCATATAGCCACATACAATCAGCTAAAGATATGCTTGCATTATTCCCCAAGGAGGTAATATATTTCAGTTATTTTATAGATTAATACAAAGTCAAAGTTATATAATAAAACAAAAACTTGTTTACTATTAGACATTTATATTTCTTGTTCATAGATTGTATATTTTATTTATTTTTCCTAAATGTGGTGAATAAAACTTTTTTTTAGTTAATAATCAGTTTGTTCATAAATATTGTTTCAAATTTTGGCACAAGGTCAGCAATTTCTGAGGAGGGAGTAAGTCAATTACAGCGACTGGCACTTTATTCTATTGCCTGCAAAAGCATGAAAGGCAAAGTTGATCTCAGCAGCATTTGAACTTAAAATATAAAGAATTAGAAGAATTGTGGCTAAACATATTGTCCACTGTACTACTAACAATTCTGCCAGATTACTTCCTTAGTTTCTTCGTTAATATCGGTTTCATATTTTGGCACAAGGCCTGCAAGTTTGGGGAAGGAGTAAGTCAATTACACTGACCCCAGTGCTCAACTGGTACTTATTCTTTTCTACTCTAGGCACAAGGCCCGAAATTTTGGGGGAGAGGAGGCCAGTCGATTAGATCGATCCCAGTATGCAACTGGTACTTAATTTATCGACCCCGAAAGGATGAAATGCAAAGTTGACCTTGGTGGAATTTGAACTCGGAATGTAAAGACAGACGAAATACCACTAAGCATTTCGCCCAGCATGCTAACGATTCTGCTAGCTCGCCACCTTAACTGGTACTTATACTATCAACCCTGAAAGGATGAATGACAAAGTTGACTTCAGCGGAATTTGAACTCAGAATGTAAAGACAGACAAAATGCCGCTAAGCATTTTGCCCAGTGTGTTAACAATGCTGCCAGCTCACTGCTTTAGTTTCTTCGTTAATATTAATTATTGATATAGCATAACACATAAGGCGGAGAGCTGGCAGAATCGTTAGCATGCTGGGCAAAATGCTTAGCGGCATTTCGTATGTCTTTATGTTCTGAGTTCAAATTCTGCTAAGGTTAACTTTGCTTTTCTTCCTTTCAGGGTCAATGAAATAAGTACCAATTGAGCACTGGGGTCGCTGTAATTAACTAGCCCCCTCCCCTAAAATTTCAGACCTTGTGCCTATAGTAGTAAAGATATAACATAACACATACCTCACAATTATTTGATAGACAATCTCACCTTAAATATTTATTTATTTAACTAAATTGTTATTGTAGTTAGTTTAATGTATATATTATACTTAAATATAAAAAAATGTATTGCCATCAGTTTCAGTAATAAGGATTCAGCTATTTGATCAACTGAGTTTTCTGCTCTTCAAACGAGTGTGTAAATGGCTTAGACAAATATACCCTTAATGTGATTCTCATACAGAATCAACATGATATGGTGTATTACGAGACCATCCCTTTAACTTACCGGTAAAATCCAAATGATGGACTTAAAAACAGTTTCCATCTACCCAGTTTCACTCACAAGGCTTAGGATGAGCCAAGACTATGGTAAAAGTCACTTATCCAAAATGCCACGCAGTGGAATGGAACCTTGGACCTGGTTATTGTGAAGTGAACATCTTAATCAATCACTACACCCTCGGCTTAGATATAATAGTAAACTAAATTATTGTGTACCTTCAAAATAGTTACCATTCTAGGATTTATATTAATTTCTAATTAAGCAAAAACTCGCAAATCTATTTTGGTTTTGTCTCTGATTTTCAAGATTCTTTATGTGAATTCATGTATTAAAACAAATTTGTTGTGTCTAGGGAGACTCAAATCGATAAACAACGAAATTGAGAATATGTGATGGTCATGATTTTCTAAAAGCACCAACCTCATTCTCTTCTTCTATAAGTTTATGGCTTTGTTCTGAAATTAAAAGCTAACAGATAATTAAAATATTAACAATTCTGATAGGAACCATTCTAAAAATTGCATAGATTTTATATATTTTGATTAATAAATAAGCAATATTACTTTTCAGAGTGGCTTTATATGTCAGTTGTGTTACAATTTTGGTGTAGAATTATTCCGAAAGAAATATTTTGATGAGTGTGTTTTGTGGTTGAGTTTAAGCCACGATATTGGAAAAGATAAAAAAGAAATATCTTCCACAATACAGGTATGATTTGAAAATTTCTGTCAACTCTTTCAATTTTCAGGTGTTTGCAATAAAACTATTTCTTATTTGATCAAGAATAGATTTTACTTGATCAACTAAAATATTCTATGTATTCACCATATCTGATAATAATTCTGCTTGTCACTTTGTTACTTAGCCCGCCCATAATGCTTCCACATGATTAGTTGAAGTGGGGGAGGGTGGGTGGATGGGAGGAGGAGGGGAGGGAGAGGTGGTGGTGAGTGAAATGAGTAATTTGTTTTGTTTTGAACAAAGTTCACCTTGGTGGTGGTAGTTGTGGTGGTGGTGGTGGTGGTGATCATATTATATGTATATCTTTAAATTAATTATTATTATCTTTAAATCTTGTGGTGTTCTCTTCAGTCCTGTACCCTGAGGCTACTAGCTACTGCTTATTTGGAGTTCAAGACTATTGAATCAAATAAAAAAGCACTGAATGCCGTCAATCTTGCAAACAATGTAAGTACTATAGATCAGTTCCTGTCTTTGAATGAAGTCTTGTTGTTATTGGATGTCTAAGAAGCTAATCATTCAAAGATGAGTGTATGCCTGCATGGATATACATGTATGTGTGCATGTGTATGTGTGTATGTGTATGTAGGTATCCATGTGTATCTTTATATATGCATGTGTATGTGTAAGTTTGTGTATTTTGATATTTATATATATATAAACATACATATATATATATATATATATATATATATATATATATATATATATATATATATATATATATATATATATATATATATATATATATATATATATATATATATATATATATATATATATATATATATATATATATATATATATATATATATATATATATATATATGTTAACACAGTTCTATATGTCCACAGGCATATGGCGTAGTGGTTAAGAGCACGGGCTACTAACCCCAATATTCCGAGTTCGATTCCAGGCAATGATCTGAATAATAATAATAATAATAATAATAATAATAACAGCAACAACATAAAAAAATACCTTAGGAATGAGAATCCAGTTTCGAAATTTCCTTAAGACACCTGATGAAGACTGGAGGGTATATCAGCCTAAATGTTGTGTTAACAACAAACAAGATGAGGACAAATATCCATCAATTGTAAATAATGTAAATAATATATGTTAACATACCTCGGTGTCACACAAATGGCACCTGTGCTGGTGGCATGTAAAAGCACCCATTACACTCTCAGAGTGGTTGGCATTAGGAAGGGTATCCAGCCACAGAAAACCCACGCCAAATCAGACTGGACTCTGGTGCAGCCTTCCAGTGTGCCAACCCAGTTAAACCATCCAACCCATGCCAGCCTGGGTTAAATGATGATGATGATGATGATGATGATGATGTTACTTTGTTTTATACAAATATATTAATAATAGGTATTCAACACTTTTAATGATTACTAATGCTAATAATATTTAATGTAGCAAGCTGGCAGAATCATTAGCACACCAGGCAAAATGCTTAGCGGAATTTCATCCATCATTATGATCTGAGTTTAGATTCTGCCAGGGTCGACTTCACCTTTCATCCTTCCGGGGTCAATAAAATAAGTAGTCTTCTGCCAAAATTTGAAATCAATATTAATGAAATTGAAAAGAAGCTTGCTTTACAAGTCACACAGTTTCATATTCAGTCTTCCTTTTTTTTTTTTTTTTTTTTTTTTTTGGGGTGGATGATAATATTTCTAAGTTTTACGATTTCAGTTGCATAATCACCATCTGGGAATCCTTCTGAAATTGAGAATATTATTACTAGATAATGAAACTGGAGATGAGGCTATCAGAAACAGTAAGAAATACAATATTTTTGAGACAATAATTACTATTTCTTTAGGAGATGGAATGTGTGTGTGTGCATGTGTGTGTGTGCGCGTGTGTGCGTGTGCATGCATTTGTGTGTGTGAGTTTGTGTGCATTTGTGTGTGTGTGTGTGTGTGTGTGTGCGTGTGTGTGTACATCATCATTTAAGGCAGACGTTAAACGATGATGATGATATACATGGGAACATGGAAAAGTGGTTAAAGTGATGATGATGTATGTGTGTATGTATATGTGCATCTATATATATATATATATATATATATCCATATATATACATATATATATATATATATATATATATATATATATATATATATATATACATATATATATATATATATATATATATATATATATATATATATTTCATCATCATCATCATAATCATTTAACGCCCTATATATATAGTTTATATATATGCATATACTTTTCCCTTTTTCCTGTGCATCAAACTAATACACCTGCTTGTTGTTCTCTCTCCCATCTTTTTTGTTTTCTGTACATTTGAGCCACATATATATATACACACATGAGAGCATGGGAAAGTGGTTAAAATGATGATGACAATGAATGTGTGTGTATGTATGTATATATATATATATATATGCACACACACACACACACACACACTACATATATATCAATGGTGGCTTTGTGTCTACGTTCCTGGTGAACATTACATGTTATGGCTCTGTGCGCTTGAAGTGACAACAGGAAGAGCACCCTGCTGCAAAAGAATAAGACTACAGTTAAGTTACCTACCTAACTTATGCCAGCATAGAAAACCAGTTGTAAAACAAATGAATGAACAATATATACAAGCATACAAGGGTGAGTTGAAAAGTTCATAGGCTGACCAAGATATTCTCATGAAATGTGACCAACTGAGGTTTATTTTTCAACATATTCCCTCTTACAGTTCACATATTTTTTTCCATCAGTATTGCTTGGATCTCATTGGTGCAGAAGCTTTCAACCTGTTGGTCAAAAGTGTCATCAACGGCAGATGTGATATCATTATCACTACGGTGCTCCTTCCCAACCAAGTATTTTTCCATATCGGCAAACAGATGATAGTCAGATGGGGCTAAATCTGGCTAAATCTGGAGAATAGGGAGGATGATCAACCGATTCAAAACCACAGTCATACATATGAATTTTAAACATATACACATACACACACAGAAAATCTGCCTTTTATAGATAAGATATATATATATATATATATATATATATATATATATCCATGTTTGCTTTTATGTATAAATTATACCCTATGCAATTCAATATCTAACACTTATTTTATTTGTATTGAACAAAAATTTCCTATTAAAACTTTTATAGGCACTGTATCTGACCCTTAGTAATATCAATTTTTTTTTTTTTTTTCTTTTCAGCCATTGAAAATTTATACAATCATCAAGAATTTAGTGTATCTATTGGTTTACAAAGTTGTCACTTGTTGACCAATGCAAACAGGTGAATTACATTTTTATTCATATTTATATATCATTTTTCAAAATTATATAATTATATATCTTCATTGTTTATTAGTACCATAGATGTTTCTTCAGTAGCAAACTTTAGACAGTTTGTAGAAATACCTTGGTGAAGAACTCCAGCAATTTCTTAAATCTCTTATTATTATTATTATTATTATTGTTATTATTATTATTATTATTGTTATTATTATTATTATTATTATTATTATTATTATTATTATTGTTGTTGTTGTTGTTGTTGTTGTTGTTGTTGTTGTTGTTGTTGTTGTTGTTGTTGTTGTTGTTGTTATTGTTATTATTATTATTATTATTATTATTATTATTATTATTATTATTATTATTATTAGATCAAATTTGAGTATGGAACAACTAAAATACATGATGACCAGATTTTCAAATTCACCTGAATACGGGAAAGTAGTATGCAGCTTATTGGAGTTAAATCTGAAAACAAAGGAACTGCAAACTGCCAAAGAATTAGTTGAGAACATAATTGCTGGTATGTTAGTCTATATTTAATCATATTTTAATTGAACAAATATATTATCAATATGTTTTTTATCTTTAGTATAGCTAATGGAATTCTTTTATGCAAGAATCAAAATTCTACACTGTAAACGTGGATTTATTTTTATAAATTTAAAATGCAGTTTTAATCATTTCTTCAATCAATATCGTAACTGTATATCTTCAGCCCACAATACTAAGGAACCACTTGATTTATCCACAAGAAAGCAATTACATTATATATTTTGGGAGCAAGCTGCAATGGCATATGAAGTAAGTTTGTAAAGTTTGCTACAATTGGAATGTTATATTTGTTCCAGGAATGTGTTTAATATGTAAAATTGGTATATCCTATAACGTTATACTGCTGCATTTAGTGGCTAGGGCAAAAAATCCTGAAATATGGCATATACGCCCTTCAGCCTTTTTTGCATTTTCAATCAGAGATAACCTTAACAAGTGTTATAGTTGTTGTTGTTGTTGCTGCTGCTGTTGTTGTTGTTGTTGTTGTTGTTGTTGTTTAGTCCTGATCAGTCCTGGTTAAGTAGATTGATGCTTAACCAGGGCTGCCATGTTTCTGCCATGACCATCACAATCAGGCTTCTTTTTTTTTTTTTCAGGAATAATGAGGGTGCAAATCCTACCTCAACCTCTTTGTTTTTTCCAACAAACAGAGGAACATTGGTTCTATTCTTTGACATGTCGGTCCCCACACTGCACCTCTTTAAGAGATTTAGAAATAACAATGTTTCTGTTTATTAGATCAGTGTCTGTGTGTCACTTTGTAAATTATATATTTTCGAACGAGAATTCAGCTGTGCTGTCTAACCAAGCAGCTACTCTGTGCTGAGAAAGGGTAATAACCCAGAAACCAGCCCATAGATGTTGCTTTGTGCTGGATGAGGTTGCTGGGCTCCCTTGTTCAAAAATATAAAGACGCATATATTGTGTCGTATAGCCAGCTGGAAACGACATTTCCTGGGGCTAAATAACAGTAACATTCGCCCCATCCAGGACTGCCACATTATGTTGGCAAATAGTCTTTACTGATGTTTGTATGTATGTCTGTATGTATGTACATGTGTTCATTTTGTGTTTGTATACATCCCTGTAACTTAGCAGTTCTACAAGAAGAGATCAATTTGACTGAAGAGATCTGATTGACCGAAAGAGCAATGGAAACCTTCACAGTAGTGCCAGTATGACCATAGTCCAGTGACTAAATCAAGAGAATAAAGAACACCAATGTTCACAAAAACAATAATTTTCATTTTGCATAATATTCAGTTTGCACTCTTTACTCTATTTCCTGATACTTTGTTGATGTACTTATTTTCATGTATTTCAATTCTCTTCCTCTTATATCATTTTCAATCCTAACTGTTTCGTTTTGTTGTTTTAGCAAACAAATTACCAAGAAGCACTTGAGTGGTATAATTATTCCTACAATCTGTTCTCCTTTGGCGAATATTCAGATAAAAACTTGGCCAAAATAAACAGGAACCGTGCTACATGTTACATACATTTGGAGAGTTTTGACAAGGTAAATCATTTTAATGTTAAATAGCTTTATTATTAACCCTTTAGCATTCAGATTACTCTGTCGAATATAATGCTTATTCAAATATACCAAATATACTCACAAGGCTTTGGTCGGCCCGAGGCTATAGTAAAAGATACTATAGTAAAAGATACTAGCAAGGAAAAGCTATTTGAGAGGGTTCATCGCAATTTCAAATTCCATATGAACACTTGTTTAGAGCTACATGGCCAACACTTTGAATATTTGTAATTAATTACCTACTTCATTGCTAATAAAGCATACTTGATATCTCCCTTGGTGTATGACTTTGTGGCCACCATGTACTTTGGTATGCATTCTAAGATTGGATACCCTTCCTAACACCAACCACTTTAAAGAGTCTACTAAGTGCGTTTTATGTGGTACCAACAACAGTGCGGCCACAAAATAGAAACATTATCTTAAAAGTGTTACAAATAACAGCATAATTTCTACAGTTAAAATAATTGTTTTTCTGTAAACAAAAATAATTAATTTACTGTTGAAATTTTTATGTACTTGAAATAAAATGGGGAAAAGAAAATCATTAACTAAAATGTATTATTAGTAGCTCCAAAATAAATTGATTCATTAGATAACGAATGGCCTCTTCTTTACTAGGTCTATTTATGGGTCTTCATATTTGAGTGAATTAAGTAAAGTGATTTAGCTTCAGGTAAATATTTAACTAACATAGGAAAAAAAAAATTTTCCATATTTGTTGCTGTTGTGGTGATGCTGCTGCTAATGATCATGATCATGATCATGGTGATAATGATGATGATGACGATGGTGATGACGATGACGATTGCGATGACAATGATGATGATGAAGGTGGTGGTGGTGGTGGTGGTGAAAGTGGTGGTTGTGGTAGTGGAGGTGGTGGTAGTGGTGGTGGTGGTAGTGGTGGTGGTGGAGGTGCTGCTGCTTGTGCTTCTACTGCTGCTGCTGGTGGTGGTGGTGGTGGTGGTGGTGGTGGTGGCAGAAGCGGTGGTCATCGTGAAAAAGAAAAGCAATTGTTAGAATGAGCAAGGAGATCAGATCTAAATGCCTACAGTCTTATCTATATGATCAATAAGTTCACTTTATAACTCATGAAGTTCGGGGTTTGGTCACAATGTTACAGCATCTTGAATAATGATTGTCTTCCATTACAAAGACGTGAGTGAAATGTAACGCATAGAAACTGTGTGGAAGCCTTTGTCATACATAAATGTGTGTGCAAGTTGTGATGGTGGTTGAGATGAACTTGTAAAGTATTTTATGGATTTCAAAAAGAAGATGGAAGAAGAATAAAATTAAGCAAGAGAGAGAGAGTGGGGGGGGGCAGACTTCGAATGAGGTTAGATAAGAACACAACAGTGTAGAGAAATTCAAAAATGATAGTATTGTAGTAATAATGGTAAAATAGAATTGATCTGAAAGTTTCTTCTTTTTATTACCCAGGTTTTTTCAAAATACATTAACAATAGAAAAGAAATTGCAATAATCAACTGATGATTGTATTTCTATGAATTTTTGTCTCTGGCAGAAATGTTCTTCTCATAACAAGTCATTCCTGAGTCTTTCAAAAAAAGTTCAGTCAGCATTTTATATAATTTCTGTAAGTTATAGTTTTGTATCACTTTCACATATAACCTATTTTCTAGGCTAGAGATGCTCTTTCAAAAGCTGAGAGTTATGATCCAACATCTCCATACACTCAGTTTATCATTTTCAAGTTAGCTCTCACCCAAAAACAGCAAGATATCGGTGAGTGTACTAAACTTAAGATATCTTTTTTGTTTTTTGTTTTTTGTTTACCATTTTCTTTTATCCTTTTACTTGTTTCAGTCATTTGACTGCAGCCATGCTGGAGCACCACCTTTAGTCGAGCAAGTTGACTCCAGGACATATTCTTTGTAAACCTAGTATTTATTCTATCAGTCTCTTTTGCCAAACTGCTATGTTATGGGGATGTAAAGGCAGCAAGCTGGTAGAATTGTAAGCATACTAGGCAAAATACTTAACAGCATTCTGAGTTCAATTCTGCTGTGGTCAGCTTTGCCTTTCATCCTTTTGGAGGCAATAAAATAAGTACCAGTTGAGAACTGGGGTCAATGTAATCAACATAGCTCCTCCCCCAGACTTGCTGGCTTTATGGCAAAATTTGAAACCAATGCGAAGTATGATGTAAAGATGCCAAGCTGGCAGAATCGTTAGCACACCAGGCAAAATGCTTAGTGGTATTTCATCTATCTTTACGTTCTGAGTTCAAATTCTGCCATAGTCGACTTTGCCTTTCATCCTTTGGGCTCGATTAAATAAGTATCAGTTAAACCACTGGGGTTGATATAATCAACTTATCCTCACCCCTGAATTGCTGGCCTTGTGCCAAAATTTGAAACTAATACTATGATGTAAATATAGTAACAAAGGGAGCCCCCTCCTCCAACTGAGACCCCCATCAGTCATGAATGACCATGGGATTGCACCTAGAAAGCTACCCTCCCAGGCACAAGTCCAGGCAAGGTTGTTTATGGAAGACCAGCAGTTGCCCATGCATACCGGCCTCCCCTCTCCACGCCACCAGTGTTATCGGAGGGAAAGGCTGATACAGCTTGGCACCAGTGACGTCGCAACTCATTTCTACAGCTGAGTGAAGTGGAGCAACATGAAATAGAGTGTCTTGCTCAAGAACACAACATGCAGCCCGGTTTGGGATTCGAACTCACAACCTCACGATCGTAAGCTCGACTCTCTAACCACTGAGCCATGCGCCTTCACTGCATGTAAAATAACATTTGATTCTCCCAGAAAATATGGTACCAATTTCTTACCAGCTAGACAACTAGGGATGAGTATCAATACCAGTAATATCATAAAACTCCTGAATTGATGCGAGTAGATTAAAACTTAAAAGCTGACTCCTCTACTAACATTCCTCGTTCCAGTAACTTGCTATCATTTCTTTTTTTTTTATCAAATGATTGTTTCTCTTGCACAGCATCCGAAGCCTTACAGAAGATGTGTGATTATGCTTCAAAGGACAGCAAAAACGATGAAAATTCAGCATTCACTGCGGATGCATTGATACGGCTGGCTGCTCAAATGGCTTTTGAGGTAATTGACCAGGGTGGGTGACATTTTCGCACAGCTGTTTCAGCTGTGACAATCTGGTGCCACTGATTCATTGCTGACTATTTGACATTAGACATTTCAATGTTTCTCTCATTTTCTCCCTTCTTCTTCTTTTCTCTCTCTCTCTATCTGTCTATCTATCTATCTCTATCTCCCTTTCTCTATCTCCCTTTCTCTATCTCTTTTTACATGTGTGGGCATATTTCTCTTTATGTATGAGGAGAAGGGAAAGTGTTTATATCAATAATGTTCAACTAATAAATTGTAATGTCTTTCTCTCTCTCTTTCTCTTGCTCTCCCTCCCACTCCTCTTCTCTTCTGTCGCCTCCACTCCCTCTCTTTCTCTCTTTGTATGTGTGTTTCTGTGCTTGTGTGTGTGTGTGTGCCTCCAGTGCCAAAATGTACTGTCACCAAAACAGGTTCAACATCCAGTCAACCGTGCCAGATGGCCAGCCTCCAAACAGCTGTGCCCAATCATCTCATTCCAATTTGCCCAATCTTTCTAAATAGAGTCAAAGGCACAGCTCCTTCCTGAATAAAACCTAAGAAAAAATCTTTTTGAAATTCTCAACTTATCAAAATTATTGCAAAAATTAATTAAAGAATTTTCCTTTCTAGTTGATTTCTATAAATTAACTAGTTAATTATATTCTTTAATAAATTTTTAATATGTACAATAACTCTGAAATGCAAGCATCCACTAGTTTGGTTAGGGGTCGCTGCAAAGTGACTTGGTATATCTACACCTATCAGTCTACAGCGAGAAATTTTCTCCGTAGCAAAACACAGTGAATGGCTACCTTATTGGTTTAAATACACCTCAAACATATTTGAACCAGTAACAACAAGTTTGTATTTATACACATCAATGCTTGGCACTTTCATTCCATACAATAACTTATATGATTTTTGGTTGTAGAAAAAGAAAAGGAAAATAAAGAAAGCTTCTGACAATGCAGAAAGTTTTACAAAACCTTTATATTTCAGGCACAAAGGCCCATTTTCAGGAGAGTCATTTGCACCAACAGTCAGGGAGTTGCTGCTGCTGCTGTTAACCCAAATGCCAAGTAGTTTAAATAAAATAATGAAATCAATGTAAATACACATATCTTGGACTGCTTCCTTCTGAAGAGAGTCCTTTGTGCCCAAAATATAAAGGGTTCTTTTTCTTTTTATAACTTCTGCATTGTTAGAAGCTTTCTTTATTTTCCTTTTCCACTTCTGTACTACAATGCTTCAAGCAAACTACAATGCTCTGATTTTTGGTTAATTACAGAAAGACGAAACAAACTTGGCTGCAACAGCACTGGAGATATTTTTGAAAGGAAGTCACATGTCAACAGAAACACTAACAGCATTGCGATGTCTCATTAGATTACTGCTATCAAACAATGATGAAAATGATAGGTATTTGAGTACCTTGTTACTATTTATAACAATATGTAATGATTACATAATGGTGTGCCTTGTAACTGTTAGAAACAATATATATAGGGCGGTGAGTTGGCAGAAACGTTAGAACGCCGGGCGAAATGCTTAGCGGTATTTCGTCTGCCGTTACTTTCTGAGTTCAAATTCCGCCGAGGCCGACTTTGCCTTTCATCCTTTCGGGGTCGATAAATTAAGTACCAGTTGCGTACTGGGGTCAATCTAATCGATTGCCCCCCCCCCCTCCTACCAAATTTATTTCAGGCCTTGTGCCTATAGGGGAAAGGATTATTAGTAAAGAATAAAGCTAACCAATCCTTAGAGGAAAAGGTAAAACATGCCTTGAATAAGACTAATCTAACAATAGCTGTTTGTTTTGTTAACGTTTTGCTCAATCATTTCCATTTCCACAAAATAACATGTCTGTCGTTGGTTTTCTTATTGATGTTATTCTTAATTTTGAATTCTTCACTTAACATTTTGTTTCATTTTTTTCACTCATTCTCCAGGAAGTCTTTGTCTCGACTTCTTGAACACCTGAGAACAGGTAACATGAATTTCAATTCTTTATTGTTTTTATTGTTTTTTAAACTTTTAACAAATAACATCAGTGCTATATATATAATTTGTTTTCTAAAGCATTAAAAGATAACTTTATCTTGTTAAGATAGTCATAGACATTGTTTAAACTAGTAGTGTAAAAGATTCCAACATGCGGCACAGCGGTTAAGAAATTCACTTTGTAATTCCATGGTTCCAGGTTCTATCTCACTGTGCAGCACCATGTATCTTCTAACATGACCTCAGGTTGACTAATATTTTGTAACTGGAATTTGGCAGGTAGAAACTGTATGGAAGCCCACTGAATATGCATGTATATATATATATATATATATATATATATATATATATATATGAGAGAGAGATGAGTGTATGAGTTTGTTTACCAGTGTCACAGTGTCATCTCAGTGGTTAGAGTGTCAGGCTTACAATCATGAGGTAATGAGTTTGATTCCCAGGCCAGGTTGTGTGTTGTGTTCTTGAGCAAGACACTTCATTTCATATTGCTCCAGTTCACTCAATTATAGAAATGAATTGTGACATCATTGGTGCCAAGCTGTATCAGCCTTTGCCTTTCCCTTGGATAACTTGTCAAATATTAGGGTTTTATTTATGTAATTTACTAACGTCCTTCCCTCAAAATTACTGGCTTTCTACCTAAATTAGAAATATTTATCATAATTGTTTTTTTCTTTGTTTTTTTCAGCTTATAAATTTTTGAGTGAAATCTCAAACCCAACAAAATGTTCTCAAGACAATCAGCAAGTAAACATCCAACTGGAAGCAACTTGGTTCACAAAAATTGGTAAATATGTTTCCATTTGCAATGTTCCATATATTTATATGGTGCTCTCTGATTTAGGCACACGGCTGGCATTTTTGAGAGGAAAAGCTTAGTGAAAAGCTACTGACACCCACTGCCTAGTTTTTGATTGATTCTTTATTTTATCAGCTTCATAAAGGGGACAGGGAGAACAAAGTCAACCAAGGTGTAAAGGGATCTAACCAGGACAGAGCCAAACACTACAATGTATTTCTGTCCTTTGCATTGATTATTCCATCTCTTTCTCAAATACAGTGTGGGTCAAAAGTCACGCACCAAGATATTTGACATTTTATTTATATTATGTTGTAATTATTATTATTATTCATTTTGTTCGTTATCTGTTTTTAAATCTATAATTTAATGAAGAATAAGTTATATTTTTGTTGGGATATTGTATTATATTAATGTTTCTTGCAGCTTGGAATTTGGCTATTCAATCAGAAAAGTCACCAGATTTTTTAAGAGATTTCTTCATTATTTGTTACAAGGTAAAATTTAAAGCTTCTATCTGCTTCATAAAAGTTTGTATCATTACTTTCATAAGCAATTTGATAAGAACATTAATTATTAGCACATCCAACATAACTTCATCATCATCGTCATCATCATCAATTAACATCAGTTTTCCATGTTGGCATGAGTTAGACAGTTTGGCTGGAGCTGGTAAGCCAGAGAGCTGCACCAGGCTCCAGTCATCTGTTTGGTTTCTATGGCTGGATGCCCTTCCTTATGCCAACCACTTTACAGAATGTACTGGGTGTCTTTTACACGACACCAGCATGGGTGCCTTTTTTGCATGTCACAGACAACAAATCCTAAAAAGCAAGTAAATTCTATAATCAGTCGACAAAATTCCGTCAGTACACTGATAACTGACATACTGTATCATGTGATTTTAACTCTATTGTGAATCAAAAGTAGCTATCCACCATTTTACTGGCAGAATATATCAAAAACAGATTTATAATTCAAATATAATTCATGTGTATTTTATACAAGTTTTGAATTGTGTTTTTATTGTTATTTTCTTGGTTTGTTTGTTACAGTTAACAACATTGTGTCCTTCTGATCTGGATTCAATGACACAGCAGAAGACCTGTTCCCTAATTGTTGCTGCAGCTTACCTTCAGCTTGCCTCAACCACTTCAGATTCAGATGAAAAAGTAAGTCAAGAAATTTGGTTATATAATTCCTGCAAACTCATCTCAGTAAAATTTTTTAATAGTAATTTTTTTAAGAAGAAAAAAAAAATACTTTTCTTTATAATGCAGAAAATTTTAAAAACCTGTAATTTCAGGCACAAAGACCTATCTTTCAAAGGATACAGCCAACTTTGACTGTATCCATCTGAAGTTGGGCCTTTGCACCCAAAATATAAAGATTTTTCAACTTTATCTCTGCATTGTTAAAAGCTTCCCCCATTTCTCGTTTCATTTATTTTTCTTTATATTTCACACTGTACTTTTTAAAAATTTCTGTTCAGTTATTGATTCAACCATCAATATTGCTTTAATGGTAGAGGTATAGAAAATATTTAATGGTAATCAAATATTTTGTATTCCTCTTTACCTCTTTATATTCTGATACTGAATCCTGCCAAGGTTAGTTTTGCTTTCCATCCTGCAAGGATCAACAAAATAAGAACCATCAGGAACCAGTATTAAATCTTGACTACAAACCTCAGCCAAACTTTGCGGTTTTGTACTTATGCCAGAAATCAAAACTGATACAGGTTAAACAAACATGCTTAATCATCTGCTTTCGTTAGATGTTTAGGTGCATACATAGCCGTGTGGTTGAGAAGTTTGCTTCCCCGCCAAGTGGTTTCAGGTTCAGTCATGTTGTGTGGCACCTTACCTTGGGCAAGCGTCTTCTACTATAGCCTTGAACTGAATAAAGCCTTGTGAGTGGATTTGTTAGATGGAAACTAAAAAAGGTTATATATAGAAATATAACCGATTTATTGCACAAATTTTTAACTGCAAAATGTTATATGGATCCCCCAGGGTCATGTGGACCCCTGTTGAGAATCATTGTTCTAGAGCCTTGGTTCTTAACTTAGTGGGTCACATCTTCATGGGGTCATCTTAAGCTCACAAGGGGACCCTATGACTAGTGATGGGGTTGGTGGTGAGGTGTTGTGTTAGGTCTTTAGAGAAGTCATAATTTTTCTTTGAAATAAAATATTCAAACCAGATGCAATACTTTTCATTTTTTTTAATGCATTTTCAAAAATATTTTTGTTGGGATTAGAATACGAATAGGACATAGTATTACCAGTGAAGGTAGAAAGGATTGTTTATCTCTCAGTTCTGAATCAAATTCTGCTGAACCCAACTTTGTTTTTTTGTTGTTTTTTTTATTTCTCCTGTATCAATAAATTAGAAACAGTTTTATGCCAGCTTAACTATGTAAACAATACCTAAGAATTAGGCTTTTGGATCCAGTCAACATATCAAGATAATGAAAGTAACTTTCACTTTATATAAATGTATTTACTACTTACAGAATACCTTACTAACTGAAGCCCTTAATTATGTAAGCTGTTGTAGAATTGTATGTAATAAAATCCTCAGTGAAAAGCTAATATCTAATGGTGAGTTCTCCTATTTTTTAAGGGAATTTAAAAAATTCAGTTATCATGTTATTTAAAATGAATTTATATATTTCTTTCTTTATTAATAACGCTGTGTAACACGATTTTTGTCCTTGGGTAGCAACCATTATTTCCTATTTGCTTACCCCTAGAAAGTATGAAAAATGGCTAATATTTCCTTCAGAATTTGCTTTTGTTACATTTATTCAAACCCCCAAAGAATCCCTCTCAACACATGGCTATGATGCTCCTCCACTACTCCTGTTCACATTCGGAGATGCAGATATTGTCAGCCACTAAGGGACATGCTAAAGTGGTTAAAGTCTAGCAACTGACAAGCAAATCTGTGGTATTGAGCAGAATATTTGCTACAATGATATTTCTGCTTCAGCAACTCAGTACTGAATCTGAAATGTAATGGAAAACAGGTCTGTTTGAAAACCTTGATGTCCAGGTCACAAAAGCAAAGTTTGAAGGGAATAGTAGTGATTTCCTTTGATTTCTAGATAGAAGCAAATAGGAAATAAAACTTGTTGACCAAAGACAGAATAAATTAATCAGGTGAAAAAATAAATTTGTTTTTCAATGAATTTATCAAAATTATATGCTTCAATTTTCCTATATCTCTTCTATAAATACCTCCCTTGTTCTGTTTATTTAAAATGCATATTTGCAGGTGTAGCCTATAATGACTACCTTAAATTCAAAGGGTGGACACACTAGAAATTTTTCCCTGTTGTTTTCTTTAAAATGCTTTTAAAACATTGAAGAATTACACATAGGATAAAAACAATAATGGATTTATTTCTTAAATGACAACAGAAAATAGACCTCCCCTGACTTAATTGGTATGTTAATATAAAAATAATTACACAGCACATGGTTTGAGAATACAAGTTTGATTTACAGCAGAATTCAGATGTGACCCTTTCTGATTTATGTTCATATCATTTCAATGTCCTTTCAAAACCATATTTCTCACACTGCAAGGAACATATTTAGCTACATTATCAAGCAACATCATCTTTTTGTATTCCTTTTGAGCTATATTGCTACACTTACTCACAAAATGTGAAATTGTTTCATTTTTGATGTCCTACAAAGAGGCAATTCAATATTCTTATTTATTTTGAACTTGGTGTAATTAGTTCTCAAAGCTTTTTCTTGAGTGTTGCAAGTCAATGCTTCAGTGCATCCTTTCAAATCACTTTTCCTTAGCCACCTCCAGATGTTGGCCTTGTCTTTCCCTTCCATTTCTCTGAGGTATTGCCCATGCGTCCCTTTCACTTTCCTGTTATTCAATCTGTGCTCTCCATCTTGTTTCTTAGTTTCTTTTGGGTGTGTCACATTTTCACTAGGTATCACATTACTATTTCTAACAGCAACAACCAGATGTTCAATCAGCTACTTGATAGACCATCCCAGACTGTTTTCCTCATTGACAACACAGAATATCATTAGAATATCAACATAGATTATGTTGATATTCAGAACACAGAATATCAACATAGAACATCATTCTATTTTATATCACTCCATCTCTCTCCAATCCTAATTCCTTCAACCATTCACCATCTTTCTTATGATTCTTTCCATTATCTCAGATGTTTCTCCAAAGCCTCTAACTTTCTTCAGCATCATATTTCTCACTGCTGTTAACCTTCCAGTTCAACTGCTGATAAACCCTTTTCTGATCCTCTTAGAACAATCTACTGATCTTATATTCTTCAGTTCTTTGATTCTCTCTTAATTTTTATAGCTAGTTTTTCAAGGGCTACATTAAACCCCCTTTTTCTGGATTGTATATCTACATTCTAGTTCTTGATGTTTCCTTTTTCCTGAATTTTTTTTTTTTTTTTCGTTTTTCAGATAATGAAAATAAAAAAGATACTGTTGATAAATTACTTCTTTTATATGAGTTTGAATCCAGAGCCAAACTGAAAGATCCAATACTGGAATCAGTTCTCGAAAGAGCAGTAATGATGCCTTACAGTGATGCAAAAATGTTTGAAACAATAGCTGGTTAGTATCAGATACTATCACAGTATAGTGAAATAGAAAGATTGTGTTTTTTGGTTAACTTAAATATATAAATAACAAAGCCAGTTTTGTTTATTCTATACACTGGTAGCAAAGTACCAGGTGGAGCACATATACTGACCCATTATTCATTTTATTATAAAATACAAAGTTCTGGATTCTGGTTAATGAAAGTTTACAGATTGATTGTTCCCTAGTCATGTATAACATGACTAGGAAACAAACTTCTTAATAACATAGCCATGTCTGTGCTTGTTATATTGCATATAATACACATACACACACACACACATGTATATGTATCTATGCATGCATGTATATAATTTTTCTAATCCTTAATTATAGCTTTAGCAGTTGACCCTCCGGCTAATTATAAAAATCTCAGCATTAGAGCCTTAAAATTAGCATTAAGGAAACATCTACAATCAAGTTTACCTGATTTTATGGCTGTAAGGTAGGTTGATAAACCTTTGACATTTAGCAGTCTTTCCTATTGTAATTTACTTTCATAGCTCATTAAGTTTGTTAATCAATTTTCTTCATTATTACATTTTGATTGTGTCTTTGTATTTTTAAATCTTGGCGTGTATGTGTGTGGGTCTGTATGTACAATGTGTATACTTAAATTTGTGTGTGTAAATATTTATATCTGAATTTGTGTGTGTTTGCATATGTGTGTGTATGTGTGAGTGTATGTGAATGTGTGTGTAAATGTGTATATCTGTGCGTGTGTAAATATGTATATCTCTGTGTGCGTGTGTTTGAATACATTTGTTTGACGTGTTTATTTATCAAATACATTTTGTTTAACTTATTATAACTCCAGCAAAAACTTCCACAGCATAATAGAATTGTGTTTTGCCCAAGCTGGAGGACATCACATTTCAGAAGCTCAAAATATTGGTGCAACTCAAAATGATCTCTTTACATATTTTGAAGAAGTTTTTGAATTTATCGAACAAAAGGCAAAGGTCAGTCATGTACATATATATATATATATATATATATATATATATATATATACCAATTGTACTCAAATATCAAGGTAATGATAATGGTGGTGATGGTGGTGGGAGTGGTGGTGGTGATAGTGGTGGGAGTGGTGGTGGTGATAGTGGTGGGAGTGGTGGTGGTGGTGACAGCGGCAATAATGATGGTGGCGACATCAGCAGTGGCAGCGGCAGTAGCAGCAGCAATTGTGATGGTGATGGTGAGGTGACGATGAGGGGGAAGAGGAGGATTATATGTAATATTAGGGTTACCTGAAATGTTCATAGAACTGTATACCTGTTTTATTTTTTCTTCTTTGCTAATTACTTACATATTTTACTTTTTTTTTTTCCTTGGCTAATTCCTTACTTTTTTTTTTTTTTTTTCTAAAAATGTTTCCTTTAGGATAAATATCCTGAAGTGGAAATTCTTTGGTTGATGTCCAAAGCTTGGAATTTTGGAATATGTTTCTACAGGTAATAAAAGACTTTTGCCTCTCTGAATTTCGCAGTTCCGCTTCCAGACAGTTTATATTCAAAATATTTTCATTAGAGGAACTAGTATATTGTTAGAGCCAATAAGATTAATTCCTATTAATTGTGAAAGGAAATATGATGGCATATACACCAATTTAGGAATTTAGAAACATTTGGAAGGAATAATACTGGTTTGTTATCAGATTATAAATATTTGATAATAAATAAATAGCACTATCATAATGCTATTTTCATGAAAAATTTCAAACTCTGATAGCTTCAAGGAACATTCAATACAAGAAGAAGAAAAAACTATGCAGGCTTTTTGAACTCCTGATATCATAGAAATATCTATATTGATTTTCTTAATGTTTCTTATAAGATTGCATTGATATATATATATATACATATACATATATATATATATATATATATATATATATATATATATATATATATATATATATATATATATACATACATGTGTGTGTGTGTGATCATTGTTTAATGTCCATCTTCCATGCATGCATGGGTAGGATGGTTGACAGGATCCAGCCAGGTAGAAAATCTACTCAAGGCTACTGTGTCTGTTTTGGCAGGGATTTTACGACTGGATGCCCTTCCAGATGCCAACCACGTTACACTGTGGACTGGATGCTTTTAACATGGCACCCGCACTGGCAGGGTAACCAAGTAACTCACAAGACAAGGAATTACGAGAGGGGCAGCGCATTTGTGTCAGAGGATGAAACTTAGAGTGTGACAAAGAGACAGACAGACAGAAGTCTGTGCCTTGCCACAACAGAGAGGTCGTTAGAGGAGGTGATGATCCAGTATCAAACGATGAAAGGTTAGAGTGTAACAGAGAAATAAAGAGGCAGAAATAGGTGTCTTACTAGAGAGGAGGTACATGGTTACCTAGTGAGAGAGAGGAAGAGAGCAGAGGAGAGATGGTGTAGCACTAGGGTATACTCACAAGTAACAAGAATATATATATACGCCTGCACCTATAGTTGTCTATATTTTCTGAATATATTATTATTGATATGAGAAAATAAATTTATGTAATATAATGTAATTTATCTTCACAGCTCTGGTAATTTTGTCAAAGCAGAAAAATGGTGTGCACTTGGTATGAAATTTCAGAGACATTTATCAACATTGAAAAATACTTATGAAAAACAAGTAAGTTATTCTTTGGAGGTTTGGGTGCACATCCAAACCTCCAAACATATATGATTGGCTACTGCATAGCTTTCCTCTACCAAATTCTACTCAAGAACTACTGACAAAATTGCAGTTATAGTAGAAGACACTAGCTGAAAGTGTGATAGAGTAGGATTGAACCCAGAACCACTTGGCTGCAAAGTATACTCTAATCACACAGCTATTCCCACCATTACTTTTTGGTTGAAAACTGCATAAATTTCATTAAAATACTTTAAAATCACACATTCTTCACACATCAGCAATAAAGAATTACACCAAAGCAAATTCATATAGATAACCCAATGTTAATTTTATCTTTAATGACAAAATTTTACTTTACAAAAATTAACATTTCTTGAATTAGAATCATTCTGAAACCTATAACTTTATGAGAGGTTCTAAATTTTAATTTCAATTTATTTTCAATTTCAGATCACAACTGTCTATACTGAAATTCTCTCAAAAATTAAACCTGACCCTTGGAAAAGTTTAAATATTTAATAGACATTGATATAAGAGCTGAATGCGATTAGCATTTTAGTATTGCTAAAGGGTCTATAAATTACTTTAACAATTGGAAAAATTCAGGAAAAAGAAGTAAAAACTAAGGATAACTTAGAAGAGTTTATTGGAAAACATAGGCAAAGAAATAAAGCTTTATTAGAAACATCAGAACACTTTCAATTAGGCGCCATTGGATGCAAAGTTGACTGATGGATTTCAGCATTAACAGATGCAACACAGTCTGGAGCAGAGATTTTCAAAGTGGCAACTGTCATAGCCTACCTAAAATTGTTAGCAAAATTTTTTGTGTAAGCTTCCTTCCCCATCACAATTTTTTATCATTAATGAGAAAATAAAATAGACTTGGTGTTTTTGCAGGGCAAAAGGGGGTTGCTTTTTGTTCTTTGTTTTTTTTTTTCTTGTGTTTTTGCACTATGGTGTTGGGCAAGTTTAAATGCTTTGAAACCACCCACCCAATTTTAGTAAATGTTGCAAATCTGTCCCTACTTTTTCAATCCTAACACCACCCTTAAAGAGGTCTGCCTTGTTATGAGAAAAGCTTGTCTACAGTAAATAATTTTTTTTAAAGTTATTAAGGATTGTATTGAAAAACACAGGTCTGGACAACATTTTGGAATAAATAAACATTGTTTTATATTATTTTAACATTTAAACATTCATACATATATTGTTATTTGTTCCTCTACAATGTGTTGTTTTTTTTTAAATAAAATAATTAGGTCTTTCATTTTCATCTCCTCTTTTAATCCTTAGTAACCATGGGTTATCATTCTGGCAAGGCAGATGCTAAAATCCAATGAGCCCTTTTAATACCAGCCCTCCTGAGACTTCCTTTAGTTCTGTGATACAAAATTCCTGCTTTAAAATGGTCTAAATTAAATTGTTCTATCAAAATTTTATGTTAATATATATTTCAAATACCAGCTTAATGATCCTTTCTACTATAGACACAAGGCCTGAAATTTTGAAGGAAAGAGCTAGACAATTACATTGAACCCCCAGTGCATAACTAGTACTTATTTCATCAACCCAGAAAGGATAAAAGGCCAAGTTGACCTTGGTGGAATTTGAACTCAGAACGTAAGGATGAACAAATTGCCACTAAGTATTGTGTCCAGCATACTAACAATTCTCGCTACCTTAAACACCAGTTTAATAATGACTAAGTTATTTTAGTAAACTTAAAATTTTTTTTTTTAAATTACTATATTTTCAGGCATATAAGGTGTTCTCCAATTTTGGTAGGCTTAATCTAGGGAAAAAAAACATAAAAAAACCTCATCTAATCCTGAATCCCCTAGCTGAATGTCTTACACATTTATAAGTATAGGAACCATGAAAATTTAGGCTGACACTCTTTGGTAAGGTATTATGGTAGGCTTAGTTACAATACTTATCTTAACACTGCTAAATGTCACCACTGTCACCAGTATTGTCCATCATTAACCCATAAACTGCGATAGGCCACCTCAGTGGCCAACGTGACAGTGCGACAGGCCATGTTCATGGCCACGGAAGGAGGGTATGATTTGACCTAATTTTGATGACGTATAATGTATGCACACGATACCCTTTCACCCCAGAAACAGTGTAGCCAATCACAGAAGGTGTTAAGAAACACTGCAACTTATACGTCAGAAAATACAGTGATTCAAACAAAACCAGAATATTTCAACAGAAATATGGCAACAAAAGAGTTAATGAACGCTGGATATCCCCGAGAACTGCATTAAGGGTACACGTGTCTGTGGAGTTCTCAACCACTTGCACGTTGATTTCACGAGCTGGCTGTTCCGTTGATCGGATCAACTGGAACCCTCGACGTCGTAAGCGACGGACTGCCAACAACAACAACAACATATTGGGTAACGAAGATCTACTTTTGAAAAAGAAAAGAAAAAACTCTCGCTATCTTCCCCACTCCTCCTTTTTAACAGGAAGTACGAGATTACCTGTGTTGCTCATTAACAGGAAGTGAACGAGGTTACCTGTCTCGTACTATGCTAACTTCCTGTATATGTATTTGGTTATCCATACCAACGTCATTTCCTTTCTGCCAAACGGTCGTCGACAAACGTTTATTTCGCCACCTTCGGAAAATATAGGGAAAGTTCTCTCCCTTCATTATATTATAGGTATACATAACATACCTCAGAGCTTTGAGATTTCAATGATATGACTGTATGTTTTTACAATGACATTATGGGGTAGGTGTAATAGGCCATATCTGGTTGGTTTCAACATAAAACAGGTAAAATATTTAGGCCAGATGAGGCTGGTTTAAATGTTAAAGGGTAAAATAATCCTCACCTTGTGCAAGCATCTACCACAAGGTCCACTCCTCATTATGGTGTGGTGGCTTGTATGACTCAATGACTTGAGAACTATGCTAGCAGAGTGCAAGCCCCTAGCTGGGTCCTCCATGCTGAGAAAGTCAACAGTTAGAGGCCAGGCAAATATGAACCCCTCCCCAAAGGTAAAAATGGGTTTGCATAGAGCTAGCTCCCCTACCTAAAAATTTAACAAAAGTTAATGAAGCATCAGGGTCAATTCAAAACCAACAAGACCTGGGAGAGAAAGGCCCCCTCAAGGAAATATATGATGCAGTGCAGCAAAATCCAAAAGGAAGAGCAGGGGTCCACTTGGAGAGAAAGAGAGAAGACAGCCCAGTGTCAAGAACATGTAAGGAAAGTCGTCAATGGTCTATGCTCCTTGAGAATGGAGGGCTTAAATAAAGTAAGTATATGCAAGCAGGGAAAAGGTTTTGCAGTATCATAACATTAGTATAATAATTGTATCACAGGCTGGATAGGTCATGTGCTGGTTGATGTATTTATTAGAAATAGATTTTAAGAAATTTATACAAATTAGAATAAGCAGGCAATCCAAACAATAATATAAGATTTTCAAAGGGTGGTAAAAATACAGTGTCTAAGATAATAATGGCCATTATTATTTAGTATCAACATCATGGCTACAAGCTGGCAGAACCATTAGCATGCAGGGTAATCTGCTTAGTGGTATTTCATCCATTTTCATGTTCTGAGTTAAAATGCCACCAAGGTTGACTATGCTTTTCATCCTTTCAGGGTTGATAAAATAAGTACTGGGGTCGATGTAATCAAGTTAATCCCTCCCCCAAAACTTTCAGGCCTTGTGCATACAGTAGAAAGCAGGTGTATGCTGTCAGTAGTTACGAAGGGTAGGCAGTTGGTAACCTTTATGTAGTAAAACTCACACAAAATAAGCTAAACACAGACACGCGACTGAGTTGAAGGCAGAACTTCTGCCTTTATAGTATGTAAAGAAAACGTTGTTGGAGTGTATGCAGCAGTACTATGTGTAGCTTTAATACAGAGATTGAAAGGCAGGAACCAATTATGGCAACCTAATCTACAAAACATAACTAAATTACAACAAGTATATAGTCCATTTTTTGCATTAGAGTGCATTGTTGTACCATTCAAAACTTTTTATTCTTTACAAACAATACACAATGTTTCAAGCGAACTACAATACTCTCTTAAAACATTTTGCATTTTATGTATAGTAATCAGACTAACCTTCATGATTTTATTGAATTAGGTAAAATTAAGGAAATAATCGAAAAAAAAAAAAACATTATTTGTTGCAACTATGTTTGATGAAATTAAGTATCTTCAAATGAAATCTCAATTGTTACGCATTTTGCGATTTGTTGACGAGAAGAAAAAGCCTTGAAAAAGGTTTTTGGGATGCATCAATGTCAGTAAAGCGAGAAAAGCTGCATTGCTGACAGGAGTTTACTTCGGTGGGTGGAAAAGAATTGCCTTCCTCTAAGTGTATTCTAGAACACTAAAAACATTTCCCCTAATATGCATGTATGTTTTTCATGCCATTAAATACGGTATTATATCTTACTGAAAGAAAGACGCTATTAATATCAATTGTGGGACTTGCAAGTGCTCAGATCCAAGGGAAGTAAGTCTAAATTAAAGACAGGTAACTGTTATAATTAAAGGGAGGCAATCATTTATCTTCTTTCATGTATATATTCTTTGTGAGTGGAGGCGCAATGGCCCGGTGGTTAAGGCAGCGGACTCGCGGTCATAGGATCGCGGTTCCGATTCCCAGACCGGGCGTTGTGTGTGTGTTTATTGAGCGAAAACACCTAAAGCTCCACGAGGCTCCGGCAGGAGATGGTGGCGAACCCTGCTGTATTCTTTCACCACTACTTTCTCTCACCCATTTCGGGATCTTTTCCTCTTGGCTGGCACATAGAAAAAATAATTTTTTTTAACTAAACACTTTCAAATTTCGTATACTGATAGAATGTGTCATTTAAAACTCTTGGCGTTTTCAAGAAAATTCTTTATTTTCGAAGTTATTTCGTGTTAAAGTTATCGTATTTCGGTAATTTCAACCAATCAATGACGTCTATTGAGATGAAAACAATTACTGCTGTGGTTTGTCAACAAGACGTTCTGGCGATGTAAATTTACTTTGTCACTGTTATTTATGACCTCGTTCGTGCGTTTGTACTGGTTTTAGTTTTAGGGTCAGGGTTAAGGGTTTTTTCAGACATTTTTGCCCCCCTCCCCATCCAATTTCTTCATTTTTCACATTTTTCCGTACTCATCTCCACCTCATCCCGTTTTTATTGTTGATAATTCTCTCACCACAGGCACACTCATTTTGCTATCTCAAAAGCAGAATCTCTAACACTGGAATCTGTCAGCTCAACTTGAGCCTTTGCATCTTTTTGGAGACCCAGTGAACAAGCCTTTCAGTACAAGAACCTTAGAGCAAGCAAAAAGGTTTCCATTTAATCGAGTTGTCTGTGTATCCACCCTCCTGCACAGGTCTGAGTGCTGGACCCTTTACCAGTGCCAGATCAGACAACTAGGAGCTTTTCATATCAGATCACTGAAAATTATACTAAACCTCATGTGAAAGGACAAGGTGCCACATACCAAAATCCTCCTGAGAGCTGGGATACACAGTGTTGAGGCCTGCATCCTTTGTCTTCTTCTCCTCTGGGTTGGCCATGTGTTTCAGATGCTGATTAAACAGCTCCTGAAGATGATCATCTTCAACAAGATCGAGACTGGAAAAAGGCCTCATGGAAGTCCAAAAATTTTATTTTCCTGATCACTTCAAACCATCTCACATTTTATGCAGTGTCCTTCCCAATTGGTTTGAGCCCCAGGCTGTTAACAGAAGGCATGGCAGTCCATCTGTGATGCTAGATTAGAGAGCTTTGTAACTGAAAGCAGGAGGCTGTGTGAAAAGAAGAGAAGGCGTTGACATTCAAACCCCTGCACCAGTTGTTTGGGGTCACTTTCAGTGCCCTATCTGCCACAGGATATGCCTATCTCATATCGGTCTTGTCAGCCACATCCACTCCTATGGAAAACAATGTGCTGGAGGAGGCTAGATGTCTTGGATCTACACTATCATCACTTTTGATGGGTTGTCATAAGCATATATATATATATATATATATATATATATATATATATAAACACATAAAAAGCACCCGGCACACTCTGCTAAGTGGTTGGCATTAGCAAAGGCATCCTATCGTAGAAACAATGCCACAACAGACAGCTGGAGTCTGGACAGCTCCGTGTCAAATCGACCAACTCATACCAGCAAGCAGACATTATACAATGATGATATATATATATAT
>NC_142946.1:52260449-52277949 GCF_046866305.1 Octopus bimaculoides
CTAACCCTCCCTTCCCCACCCACACACCCTTTTAATAAATTGTATTATTGATTATAGAAGACAAGGCTAAGCTTGGAGGAGGCTTTTTTTTTTTTCATACAAAACTGCACAATTTTTTTTTTCTTCTTTTAAATTTTGGCCACTTGAAGTCTGAACTGAAAATGGAGCACTAATTTGAATAAAATCACTGTTAGCTTGGTTTTGTTATTGGCTTTTTACCTTTGTTTTTGGGTTTTTATTTTATTTTATTAATTTTTTTTTTGCTTCGTTTCGCATTTTGAAGGTTTTAATTTTTTTTTTTTTTTCAGTATTTATGAAGGGACTCATGAAGAACCATACATGGCATTTATTTCAGTCTGGAATTTCTCCTCAAGGTTTTTACGTTTTAACTTGAATGCATCGGTAACAAGCCCTGAGTCAGGCATCCAGGAATCGGGACAAAGACAAATCTTGGTTGGAATTTCACAACGTTCAAGAGATGCTAGAAAAAAAAAAAACATACTTATATACGATGTGAATAAGATATTTTTTCAAACACAGAAATACTGGGTAAATTACCCTTACAAAGCGGAAACATATGTCAACAAACAGCCATGAAGAAAAAAAATAAGTTTAGGTTCAGTTACTTACACTTGATGCCAAAATCATGAATTATCTTCTGTACTTCTTTCAACAATTTAGGTTCTTTACAGAGGTCCTTAAAGTTCATACCATTAAGACCTATTTCACTGGCAACTTTACAAAGGTTTTTCTGATTCGGTACTATTAGGCACACAATGAAGTTATGGAAACTATTGGCATACACACATATCTGATCCACAAGAGACGACATCTTTAGAATGGTTTCAACTTTGCTCAGAGAAACATATTCTCCAGCTTGCAATTTAACAAGATCTTTCTTGCGGTCTGAAACATTAAAAAGGCAAGAAAATATGCATTTTCAACAATGGATTTTCAGAAAAAAAAAATCAATGCAATCTTTTCACATTACTATCAAATCCAATCAATGCATCTATTATACATCTTCCCATCTCTCTCTCTCTCTCTCTTACACACACACACACACACACACACACACACGCACACACACACTGTTTATTTACCTCAAGTCCCTGACAAAAAAATATTCAAACAGATATATCTTCCAGAAATACTTGTCAGCACCAATGTTCTCAAACTAACTAATCCTCTTGATACCAACCTACCCGTGACCATTCTTCTGGTTTTAAACCGATTCAAATTAAAACCCACCATCAAAACTCCATGTTGATTTATGTTTCAAACACCAGCCTAACAATCCTTTCAACTATAGGCACAAGGCCTGAAATTTTGAGGGAGTGGGGGTTATTGAAGATTACACCAGCCCCAGTGCTTCACCCCAAAAGGATGAAAGTCAAAGCTGACCACTAAGCATTTTGTCCAGTGTGTTAATGATTCTATTGGCTTGCTACTGTAGTGGTCTCTGTAGCTAAATAGTTGAATGATCTCCCTTGCAAGAAAGAATATAGAGTAACCTCCCTTTACTAAGTTTCTCAAAGCATCTGTGTCATGAGACGTGATTCTTAATTATTCAAGAAGCTTTGCGTTTCTCTTGGAAATTTCTAGAATGTCTAGCGTTCCATTAGTAAAAACAGCTTGCTAACCCAGCTCTTTGCTTCTTAATCGATTAGACTTAGAGCCATCCACGTCATTGCTATGTCTGTCTATTTCTCTACACCACATGACTGAAAGCTACCACTTAGTTGTTATTTCTATATTTCCTATCTCTGAACTTTCTTCCATAGATTGCTTCATTCAACTAGATTCTACATTTTGAATATGTATCATTATTGACCAGTAAATAAAATATATTTTTATGTAGTAAATATATAGTTCTTGAATTTATTCTTCATCTCTATATGTACTCTTGTAATAATATACACACAGCCACATCAACACCTGGTACTGACTATATATAACCACTACACTATTTTCCGGTGTGCTAACGTTTCTGCCAGCTCACAGCTAGTGCTCTAACGATTCTTCCAATAATAATTTCTAATACTGGCACAAGGTTAGAAATTTAGAGGAATGGTAATAATTAAATCAACCCCAGTACATAACTGGTACTTTACTTTACTGACCCCACCGAAAGGATGAAAGACACAGCTGACAGAGGATTTGAACTCAGAACTAAAAGGGCCCTGACTAAATAGTGTAAGGTATTTTGACCAACGGTTTAATAATTATACATTTACATTTATCAAATAAAGTTTCTCATAGAAGGTTGCTTACCAATAACTTTAAGAGATCCATCAGGTTTGAACTCTCCAATATCTCCAGTGCAGAAATAATTCACACCGTTTATAGTGATGAAATCTTCCTTTGTCTTCTCTTCATATTTATAGTAGCCTTGAGCTATGTTACCTCCACCAACAAGGATCTCACCACGTGGATTAGGTTTGTCACTCGCTAGATATCCACCTAGATAATGATAAACACAAAGACACAAGCACATGTAAATATATATATAGAGATGTATCAACGTTAAAGGCATGAAATTGTGATGATGTTTTGGATGTTGACTGATGAGGAATAAGCTACAGATTTTCTGTTTGCTGTGCTTTTGATAGATTTTTGAAATATATAAATATAGATATATTGGTAATAACAATAAGGTTAGTCAGAAGAAACAAAGGAATCGGGTCTTATTCTTTTATTTGTTTCAGTCATTTGACTGGCCATGCTGGAGCACTGCCTTCAAATATTCCAAGGAAATGGAATGAAATAAAGTAAAACAATGTATAATATTTGCATTATTACATTTAAGCAATTTTCATCATCATCATCATCAACATCAACATTTAATATTTGTTTTCCATGCTGGCATGGGTTGGACAGCTTGACAGGAACTGGCAAGACCAGGAGCTTTACCAGGTTCTATAGTTTTTATTGGCTTTGTTTTTTACAGCTGGATGCCCTTCCTACTGCCAGCCACTTTATAGATTGTACTGGGTGCTTTTTATACCACACCAAAGCTTTTTATATGGCACCCTGGTTTTAGAACATAAATTCTGTCATGGTGAGCAAGTCATCATGAGTACAGCAATGTGCTGTACTCAGTCTTCTGTCATTTCCATTGTAAGGCTCAGCATGTTGAGATTGACCTTCAGTACCTCATTCCATGTCTATAATCATTCTACATTTGCTTTCCCATGCTAGCAAGAGTTAAATGAATACGCCACTGATGCTAATCTTTACTTGATTTTCAAGCAAAGAATCTCTTATTCTACATGGGTTTGAAAGCATGAAGTGGACAGAGTGAAAACAACGTCCTTTGAATGTCATAACTTTTGAACAAGCAAGTATAAATGTAACCAAGCACAAGACACACAAATGTGCACACACGTATCTTGGAAGGGTCATATAACCAACATGACACGTGATGTCCGTGATGAGCTGACAAACCTGTCTGACTATTCATTTCAATAATAAAGTAAACATGCCGAATCAATAATAATAAAATTGGTTGTGCGTGTGTTTGTGTGTATGTGCATGCATGTCTGTGTATGTAACTGAATTGATGTCTGTCTCTGTGTGTGTGTATGTGTGTATGTATGCAGTATGCAACACAGTCAGAAATGAAAACTTGTACTTACCTTCTGGCCAATCCCGCAGTTTTATCTCACAGCATGTCAATGGAGCACCAACAGAACCGACACTTAAATCAGTAACTGAAATTATACATACATACACATGTATTTATATTAATACACACAAATATACAGACATACTTATATTATCATCATCATCATTCAATCTTCCATGCGTAGGTTGGCTTCTTTGACAGAATCCTTTTGAACTAGAAGAATACATTGAATTCCAGTATCTGCTTTACAGTGTGTGTATGCACGTGTATGCATGTATATGTGCTTGGTTCTCAATACTTGTGAGTAAAGTAACACATACTTGTCACACATACAAGGAAAAGGTTGACAGTTGCTTTGGAGTTTTGACTATGTGGTCATGTAGCCTTTATCTGCTGTCATTCTGATCAAAGTTACATGACTAGAACTTCAAAATAACAGCACGCATGCACACATTTAAATGAGAATGACAGATAGACAGGCCGGTAATGATCAGACTTCTCCAAAATAAAAAATATTAGAAAATACAAAAAAGAGTTAATTTTTACTTCCAAGCAGACAGATGATCAAAGGCGTTTCATCCATGACCATGCTGTCGTTTTCTCTGGCGTTCTAAGATTACATTTTCCAGATGTAAAGAAAGATAATTAAATCACATTGAGCAAGGGAGATAATTACTAACAAAACTTGATAGATCACCATCAGTTTTCCTCACATTTCACTTTATTCCTATTGCCTTCTGCTGGTTTATTTACAATTAACTTTGCTATTCTCCTGCTCTCCCAAGCTTATACTTGAGACACAAGGACCTATTTAAAACTTAAGCAGATGGCTTGGTTTATGCAACAACTAAAATATATTCACACACACTGATGGGCTGGTGTTACATGTCTACAGAGCCAACCTTCCTCCAAGATCTGTGTGCTGGCACCTGACAGATACTACCACTCCAGGCCAGAGTGAAGGCACAACTCAATTCTCCTTCAAACAACCAATATCGCAAAGCTGGAGTCTCGCAACAGGATGCAGAGACAAATACTGCACTTACCACAAGCTTCACTGTGTTAATAGCTGCAATTGTTTCTGCTTTATTACACTATTCAGGCTTTATTAAAACACACACACACATATGAAGTAGACATATGCGTGTCTAGCCAAATGACGGAGTCATCCCCAAAGTGCTATAACACAGCAAGGCAGTAAAGAAGCAGAATACATACAGTGGGTATGTGCTGTGAATATATATATATATACACATAAATATATAGTGTACTGTTCTGTGGTGATAAGATCAACAAAAAAAGTACCCCATCTGATGAGAGAAATATTTAATAAATACAGTATCTGTTTTTTTTTGAGCTTTTAATAGTTTCCTGCAGTGAAAAAAACTCAGCATTTTACAACATGTCTGGTGCCTTCACACAGTTCTCAGACTCAGGACTGTGTGAAGGCACCAGACGTGTTATAAGATGCTGTTTGAGTTGTTTTCATCACGTGAAACTATTAGTAGCTCATAAAAATATACACTGGGTTTGCACAGGAGTGGCTGTGTGGTAAGTAGCTTACTTACCAACCACATGGTTCCATGTCATTTTGGGCAAGAGTCTTCTACTATAGCCTCGGGCCGACCAAAGCTTTGTGAGTGGATTTGGTAGACGGAAACTGAAAGAAGCCCATCGTGTATATATATGTTTGTCCCCCCCCCCCCAACATCGCTTGACAACCGATGCTGGTGTGTTTATGTCCCCGTAACTTAGCGGTTTGGCAAAAGAGACCGATAGAATAAGAACTAGGCATCCAAAGAATAAGTTCTAGGGTTGATTTGCTCGACTAAAGGCGGTGCTCCAGCATGACCACAGTCAAATGACTGAAACAAGTAAAAGAATAAAAGAGTATATATATATATATATATATATATATATACATATCTAAAAGTTTGGTGATGCAAACAGGAAAAACAGATGTTTGATAAGTGGTAACACACGAAATTCTCAGCCCTTGAGTCACTCTGTTGCTTCTGCTCAATATTAATGTAAAATACAAATGTGTGTGTGTGTGTGTGTGTGCGTGCATGCGCTTCTATTTGTCTTTCATGAGTGTTGATTCATTAAAATCCCCCAGAAACAAAGAAGTTCAGTAAAATAATTGCCAGGGTTTAATAAAGAAGCAACAGTAATGTAACGAGGTCAATTTGACTGACCAAAGCTTTTCAAAACAACACCCCAAGATGGCTGCAGTCCAGAGACTGAAATAATTAGCAAAAAACAAAACGCCTGTCCCATTTGACGTAGCTTCCACCACTTCACTGTGTGCAGTGGGAGGGGGAGAGTAAAGGTTAAAGAGAGTTGTAATAGGATCCGGGTTAGTTCAAGTAGGCTCCAACTTTACACTTTACTCCCTCCTCTCACTGCACTATCCTCGTCCTTCTACTCGTGTCAATTTACTCCATAACGCTCTTTTATTTCATTCATTTCTTTTCATTCATAATTTTGCAAACCAAGTTGATCACACATCAACATCATCATCATTGTCATTTAACATCCATTTCCCATGGGAAAGGGGCATTTAATGACGACGATGATGACGATGATTATGATGATATTAATAAATATACATTTCACTAACCAGCAGAAGATAATAAATGGTTATGCCTTAAAGTGAAACTAACAAAAATCTAAGTAACATGCAGTAAAACGCAACACTGCACAGCGTTAAGAGCAATGCTATGGTTTAGTTCGTCTTTTCATGAGGATTTTAATTTTAATTTCACAATTGATTTTTTTTTTGGTTTTTTTTTTTGCTTACCTTCAGTGATAGTCCCAGCGCCACAGGTCTCAGTAAGGCCATAACCTTGACCAACAGGGCAACAAAAACAAATATTCATAAACTTCTGTGTAGCTTCAGACAATGGAGCACCACCACTCAGCATCAAACGCACATTACCGCCTAGAATTGCTTGCACTTTTTTGAAGAAAATCCTATAAATCAGAAATGCAACAATGATAATAATAATAATAATAATAATAATAATAATAATGGTTTTAAATTTTTCCACAAGGCAGCAATTTTGGGGGAGGGAATGAGATGATTACGTGGACCCCAGTGTTCAACTGGTACTCATCAACCCCGAAAAGATGAAAGACAAAGTCAACCTTGGCAGAATTTGAACTCAGAGCACAGCAACAAATGAAATACTGCCCAGCATTTCATCCGGCCTGCTCACTTTTCTGCCTTCTCACCGCCTTAATGATAATAAAAATCCTTTCTACTAAAGGCACAAGGCCTGAAATTTGGGGGAGGGGGATAGTCGATTACATCAACCCCATTGTTCAACTGGTACTTTTTTTGTTGACCCCCGAAAGAATGAAAGGCAAAGTCGACCTCAGAGAAATTTCAACTCAGAACATAAAACAGTCAAAATACCACTAAGCATTTTACCTAGCATGATAACAATTCTGTCAGCTCTAATAATAATAATAATAATAATAATAATAATAATAATAATAATAATAATAATAATAACAATAATAATAATAATAATAATAACAATAATAATAATAATAATAATAATAACAATAATAATAATAATAATAATGATAATAATAGTAATGGTTTCAAATTTTGCCACAAGGGCAGCAATTTTGGGGGATGAGTCAATTATATCAACCCCCAGTGTTCAACTGGTACTTATTTTATCAACCCCTAAAGGAGGAAAGGTAAAGTCAACCTCAGTAGAATTTGAACTCAGACGTAGCAATGGGCAAAATACTGCTCAGCATTTCGGCAACTTGCAATTCAAGTCAGATTTTAGCTGCTGTTTCTAGCAGGCTGAGAGGCTAAGTAGAGAGAGACACCTTTGTTGACTTGACTGGCAGATATTAGATAGTAAAAGTAAAATATTGACAGTCAGTTAAACCAAAGGAAGTACTTGACTAGCCTTATATTTTATAGACCCCAGGAGGATGAAAGTCAATCTTGGACTCAATAGAATGTGAACTCAGAACCTACAGATACAAAACAAATACTGCAGAATGTTTTGTACGAGGCTCTAACTACACTTCCAAATGTTTCATACTGTGTTGTCTTCATATCTAAAGTACTTAACTCTTTCGCTCCAATATAGAAAAATAAAAAAGAACAGCAAACACAAGGAGAGGTTGTTTTTGTTGTTTAGCCTCAGGTCAGAACAGAATTGATTATGCAGACCCATGATCTAAGGACGCCTGGTAAATTCATAAAATTAAATAAAAAAAAAAAAATGAGAAGAGCTAATTTTGTTAAATTCAAGAACTGGAAATTCAAGAAGAAAGAACTGGAAAGCTAAACAAGATCAAAGAAGACAGGATTACCTATTGAATATCAGGGTATCATAGCCATTATCTATGCTGTGTCTTTTGTAAGTATAAGCAAATTCAAATATGGCCTTTGTCAATTTCCCCTGAGAATTGATATTATCCCAGACACTTTTATATAGCCGGTCCATAATCAACTGAAAAATAATTGAGAAATGCAAGTCAGATTAGTTGCTCATTGGAATACATCAAACAATAGATATCCAAATCCTTTTTAATTTATATTGTATAAACTATCAATATGTATGTGTGTGTGTATCTATGTATGTTCTCTTTCTCTTTTTAATTTATGGTAAATTTTGACCAGTCACCTATTTGATAGCAAGGTTGTGAAGGAAAGCATCTTATTTTGCTCATCATCCTTTAAATCTTAAGAAAGTCTAGCAGATTTTTATAATCCCATATATTGTATTCATTTGTAGCATATCAATTAAGGACATGCACTCTCTCCCCAAGATCTGAAGTTCAGCCATACTTTGCTCTAGACAGGTATGTATCCTGTTGCTCCAGTAATAAGAGGTATGAAGTTGAAAGTGTATCTTGGGTGCTAGATTTGCAGACTCATTATCAGTGGTCCCTAGATGTCCTCTTTCTATTGTAGTTTGTTAACCACATTTGAATCCAGAGGGCAGCTGATTTCCATAACAGAACATATATTTTCCTTGTGGTTCTACACAATGATATCTGGCCAGTTGTGTTTTAACTTGGTAGTTGTTTTAATTTTTATGCTCCATCAATATTCTTTTGACCCATCAGTTTCAATATAGTCAACTTCACCTGTGTTTTCTTTTTTCTTATTCTGTTCCAGATCATTCTGGTCACTGCATCATGCCTCATGGAAATATAATGTCTAGTTGGTTCACCTGGGTATGTGGATATTTTGAAATTACCTCTCAGAGTGACAATTGTGCCCTGCATAATTACATGTTGTTCTTTGGCAAGGCATAGCACCTGTTCAGCCACACTGCCAGGGATATGGTGAAGTCATGGGACTGCAGTATGGCAGATTGTGAAGAGGCAGCAGAAGAGCTCAACTTCTTACATTGATAACAAGTGGAGGAATCCTAGAAGATCAACAATCAGAATCTTTATTAAAAAGTAACTACAATGTATCCATAGGGGTGGTGTCCATAGTTGTGTAATTAGATAATGAAAGATTCACTATGACTCAAGCTTTCAATCATGGAACTGGGTGACGACAGGGAATCATGGAAATCTGCATGACTGAAGCAGCATGACACCCTTGGGACACAAGAAGAAATTTGCAACAGCACTCCTACAACCGGATAAGATAGCGGAGGATTCATTTTAGGAAGTTGCTGATTTGACTAAGTGTGTGTGTGTGTGTGTAATGCATGTCTAGCATATGGTTTCATTATTCCTTGCTGTAATGAATTAAAAAAAAGGTGATGGGAATGGTATGGAAGGAACAATTTACAAGAATAGACTGGAAAGGTAAGACAAACACATCAAACTTACTGGTACAGCTGCCATTAACGTTGGCTTCAGTTTACTAGCATCACCTTGGCAACCTCGCTTGATTTTACTTGACTGTAGAAAGGAAAAAAAAATAATGTTAAATACTGTATTAATCACTAATTTGAAACAAGCATTAAGAATTTATCATCTAATAACTGATGTATAAATGTAAACAAAACTATATTCTTGGTGAATAAATCCATTCTCTTTGCCTATGATTCCTAGGCAAAGGTCCAACCACAGAGCCATAAATATGCACATGCAGACATGTGTTATTTGTTTCTATGTATGTTTTATCTTGTATATTATTTCCAAAAATTTTAAGAAGATTCCAAGTCCAAAAAAAATGTTTTTACCTTGTCTGTCAATGTCAAAGCTGAGGAGTAACCAATGCAGGTGCCATGTGCCAAACAAGATAATTCTGTTGAGAGAAAATACATAAATCTCATGAATTCTTCAACTTGATTAAGCAAAGCAATATATATATATATATATAAATGTACAAAAAAGCTTCTTCCCAAAAGAGGTTAGTGACATCCTGATAAAAGATTTCATAACATTTTTTTTTTTTAAATCAGGCCAAGGATATCTTGATTATACTGTGTAATATAAAAAGAACCTTTTTCAGTTTATCGTACTTCGATATGAAAAAAAATCAAGAACCTCCCATCTCAATAAACCACAATTGTCCTATTGTCTCTGAAAGTTGATTTTTTATATTTACTACAGATTGCTTGAAGCTAATTTTCTTGCTACACCTCAATCCCTGTGTGTTTCTTAAATTTGCAGAGGAATCTGTAGTGGGGGAGTTTAGCTTAATCAGTCAAAGCATTGTGACGCATAATCACGGAGATGTGAGTTCGAGTCCCACAGCTGACCACCTACACTTTTTTCTGCAAAATAGGGCTAGTTTATCCTGTTCAGGCTATATTATTAGCATTATCCTGCGATTGAGAATTTAAAATCACTTCTTTAACTTTCTAAAAGACATCTCAACGCTTCTAAAAGCAAACTTCGTTCGTTTGTTTACGTTTATTGTAATTTGAATTTATTTATATATATATACATATATATATATATATATATATATATATATATATATATATATATATATATATATATACGAAAGAGAGATGACAAAGGAATAAATGAACTTCATTAGCTTACAGCTGTTTCTGCTACAAGATGCAGTGAACGCATCAGAAAAACTGAGAGACCACTGTAATAAGTGTGTGAATCTGAGAGGGGAATATGTTGAATAAAATCATAATTAACCGAACCGATCTTCCTGTATTTCTTTCACCCATCCTTAAGAACTTTTCAACACCCCCTCATACTGACATTGTAATTGAGAAAGTTGAAACCACAGTACTTACCAGCAGTAAACTCCAAAACATGTGCCAAAGGCAAATATCCTATATATGTGTCATGAGGCCTGGAAAACACAGACAGGTCATTTTGAATATGTGGCAACAAACAGCAGTACATACCTCACTTTAACAAATACAACAGATAATTCATTTAATACTGAAAGCATCAAAAGTTTCATTCTGCAGCTGCAACACGGTTACTGATACAGGAAGTAAATAAATGCTGTCCGGAGTCCTGAGACCAGTGTGGTCAGTTACCCAGTTTCCACGGCATGTAAGTGACCGAGATCGCAACACAGCCCCTGAATGGGACACCAGTCCATCACAGGGTCACTTATTTACAGCCGAGTGAACTGGAGCATTGTGAAATGAGCCATTTTGCTGAAGAATACAATGCAGCGCCTGGTTCAGGAATTGGAAAACGAAAGCACAATCTTGCGGTAGCGAGTATGACACCCTAACCATGAGGCCGTGCACCTTCACACCGATACAGCTCAAGGCCAAAATTTTGAAACCTTCAGAAATGAATCAAAACTGAATTTAACAGATTTTGCTGTGTTTTTTTAAAGATGCCTAAAATGGCACATCCATAATGTGACTGATTCAGCTTCAACATGAGATCCCAGATTAAGTCACTTACTAGAAGACTCCTTCTAGTAGTGAGTGGCTGTCAGAGTGTGAGTGGGTGTAGGTTACTGTCTATTTGACATTGAGTGATAGTTGTAAATGAGTGTCACTGTCATACAAGCAGTGCCATTCATTTCCAAACATTCTTCAAAAATATGTCCAATCATGAGGAAATATTACCATGTTTGGAAACAGGTGAGGGCTGGCAACAGGAAGTGGATCTGGCCATAAAAAAAAATCAGCCTCAATAAACTTGAAGAGTGAATGTTAAAACAACGATGATGATGATACCTTAAAGCAAATGCATAATACGCAATTTGTATCATTATCGTCATCATCTTCATCATTTAACGTCCTTATTCCATGCTGGCATGGGTTGGATGGTTTGACAGGGTCCGATGGGCCCAAGGACTGGATGCCTTTCCCAATGTCAACCACTTTACAATCCGTACTGGGTGGCTTTTTACATGCCACCAGCACTATTGAGATTGCCATGAAGATTGCATGACTATGAACCCTGAGTGAGGAGAAAGGGAACTTTATGCTCTGAGGATAAGGAGCAGAAAGAGGTGAAGTATGAGTGAAAGCAGAATGGGTAGAGGAGCAACACAACTACTTACTATTAACCAAATAAATAAATAAATAAACCTGCCATCACCTCATAGTGACAGGTTAGCCCTAAGTCAACCCTCGCTAAACAGATGTACAGTCAAAGACCTTCCAGCCATAACCATCTCCCTTCATTGTTTCTTTTGGAAACACAGTACCATGGCTTATATTACCAAATATCCCTTTTATTTCTTTTAAAAGATGGTAGGATGTGATCTGAGTGAGATTTCCTTGCTAGTTCTAGCAAGTGAAACAACCTTGTAGTGAGCCCTTCATTAAATAACGCTATTTAGAAGGCTAAGAGTAGTTAATTACCTAGTGGTCCAATAGTTCAAGCAGATATTCAGAATTTGTGTGTCCAAACTGTGTTAGCATGGAAGAAAAAGTTTGTGTAACTCATTCAGTGGCAAAGAGGAGATAAAGAAAGGAAGCAAGGTTACTTACCCTAAATTTGGTATTCTAGAACACTGACCCGACATTCCTGCCATTAAATTAGCATGACTAATTAAAACACCTGGAAAACAGGAAAAAATTGTTAGATAAAAACAAAAACAAAACAAAGAAACCTGTATACACCTGTATGTACCTGTGGATTTGTTTACCTATTATGTTTTTGCTGTTACACTTCTTTCTGTCATTAGACTATAGCTATGCAGTGGCCCCCACCTCAGAGGGTTTTTTTAACAATCAGATCAATCCCAGCACTTAATTTTAGTGATACAGGACATAAATACAGTGCACTGTTTTTCAAGTGGTCCCAATATAAAGACAGACAAACATATAAACAACACACACACACGTGTGTGTAGTATTTATGCTTTCTTTGATAAATTTTTAGAAGGATAAACTTAAATAGTTTGCAACATAATTTTTTGAATTACAGGTACAACAGAAACAGGAAGTAAGAGTGAGAGAAAGTTGTGGTGGAAGAGTACAGCAGGGCTCGCCACCATCCCCTGCCGGAGCCTCGTGGAGCTTTAGGTGTTTTCGCTCAATAAACACTCACAACACCCGGTCTGGGAATCGAAACTGCGATCCTATGACCATGAGTCCACTGCCCTAACCACTGGGCCATTGCGCTTCCACATAGTATATCTAGGACAATACTAACTAACGTAACACACCCTGCCTTTTTTCTTTTCAGGGGAGCTGGGTATGATTTCAGAAATTTAGCTGCTATTTCATGCAAATCAAGCGAAGATGTAAAGGTTGCCTCATTGGTTCAAAGCAAATGAGGAGGAGATAGTGATAACAATTCTATAGAGGACAAGAGGATAGAGAAAGGAATAGAATCTGCAAGTAACCTTTTGGTCTCCCTGTTGAGCCACTTGTATACATCATCACAGCAATGTCATTCTTTTGAGGTTTCAAAGGCTTGGAATCATCTATAAAAGACAAATGAGAGAGTAAGAAAACAAAACAAAAAAAAAATAAATAGAAAACAACATGATATTATAACAAATATTTTGCCATGTAAAACAGCCCTTCGCACAAACACACAAACACACACTACAAAAACTCTTTGAAGAATTCCTGAAGGGATCCTAATCTTGAAATACCAGGCAATATTATTAATCACCAGGCTGTATTTAAAATTTTTTAACTTGCATTGCTTTGGTTTAAAAAAAAAATATTTAAAACAAAAGAAAATGGTATATTGCTTTCACTGGAACCACACAGAGGCTTACACCATATTTAGAAGACCAATGAATCAAAATATTGTCAATAAATGATATAAAAGTAAATAATTACTGGGAGAAACCTTGGACCCTATATCTATTACTTCCGACAAACTGTTTATACTGACAGAAGGCGAGATATCATGTGAAGGTATCTTTTTCTGGTCAGCCATATACACGAGTCGATTAACTTTGCTGACACGAGACAGGACATTCTGGAAAAGATAGAAGAGAAAAAAAAAGATGAAACAATGTTTACATCATCAAAAATTATTGTCTACATTCAATAGAAAACATTTGGAGATTTAGAGAGGAAGAGAAACAAACAGAATGCAAGGCAAATGAAATGTGTGAGAGAGAGAGGTTGTGTGTGTCCAAAAGCCCTGGGAGATGGACACCAGTGTTGGAGACAAGACCAGATTTTTTGAGGGTCAGAGCAAACAAAGAGGGATTAGTCATTGCAAGCACCTCTGCCCAACAAAGAAATTCATCACCTTTGTCAAGGCTGGAAAGAAGATGCCCACTGCTTAGTCTGTCTCCTCGGGGTCTACTTGCAACAGTAAAAGACTGGGAACTGAAAGTCAACCTGAAGGCATTGTAGTGCAGCAAAGTAGCGACCAAACAAAATACATGCATTAAGTATGTGCAGTCAATAATGTTTACAACACTAGCACTACTGTATGTATGTATGTATGTATGTATGTATGTATGATTACACTTCTGCCCATTCACATAGACACACATAATAGACTTTTGCAGTTTACATCAACCAAATTAACTCACAAAGCACTGTAAAGCCTGGGACCACAGTTTAAGATATTTACCCAAGGTACTGCACAGTGGGACTGAACCCAAAACTGTGGTGGTAAAACAAAGTTTTTAACAACACAGCCATGCCTGTATCTATGAGAGAGACAGAGAGAGAGAGAGAGAGGGGGGGAAGAGAAAGGGAGGAATACACACACACACACACATACATACATACATACATACACAGAAAAACAGAGTTCCCTGTTGAATCGTTTTCCACTCTTTTCAAATTCATATCCTACGACCTAATAAGGATATTAATTAATGAAGATGTTTACACAAGTGAGGTTTCACCTCTGCTTCCTCCAAACCTCTAAGAGGATTTGAACCAAGCATGACAGGCTAGCCAACATAACGCTGAGCTAAACACAAATTTCAGTCTATTGATGCCATGTAGTCCCATGTTGTTCTGAAGTCATTTACTACTGGCTGCAGTCAATTGACATTCTTGTCAACATAGTAACCAGGAAATAAACCATTTATAATGGGAGGGAAACGTATACATATGTAATGAGAGAAAAACCACATGTTGGCATCACATGATCTTTCTTACCACCCACTCACTAAAAAAATGGGAGTAAACACCAATGAGTTGCAATTTTAATTGAAAAAGAAACAAGAAAAACTGACGGAATTTTCTTTTTTTTTTCAAAAATATAAATGCTTGTTTTCTTAATAACTCATATTCATTACTTTTTAATTACTTTGTTTTTTTTTTAATTACTTTATTTCCTTTGAATTTTGGTGAGAACATATATATTAAAACTGATGTTCAGCCATTTTCTCAAACAGTGCATTCTACCCTGACATGAGAATTTACATTATCATGAAGCTTGCTTCCCAACCCCATGGTTCTGGGTTCAGCCCCACTGTGTGGTAGCTTGGGAAAGTGTCTTCTACTACAGCCTCAGGCCAATCAAAGCCTTGTGAGTGAATATAGTAGATGGGAACTGAAAGAAGCCAGTCATATATATATATATAGACTTACCCACTCCCCTGAGATTGCTGGCCTTGTGCCAAAATTTGAAACCTATATATATATATATATATATATACATATATATATATAATTAATTTGCAAAGGTGTCATTAATTCTATTATTATCCAATGTAATTATTTTAAGAATGATAATAACAGAGTCAATGACATGGGCGATAGCAGGCCAAAAATAGCATTAAACAGCCAAGGGATTAAAATTAATCAAAGGACATACCAAGTATGTCTACCTGCTTGAAATAACAGTCAAAACTCATTATTAAATCGCCAAAAATACACTGATGATAACTACAGAAATCAAACGGAAGCAAATTCGGTTAAGACAATCTACTTAAATACATTTAAGTATTTGGACTCACGTGAACCGGTTTCTGCACTGGCAAAATTTATTTTGCCAGTGCAGGTAGGCATACTTAGTATGTCCTTTAATTAATTTTAATATATATATATATATATATATATATATATATATATATATATGTATGTGTGTAAGGTGGTGAGATGGCAGAATTGTTTAGTGGCATTTCATTTGTCTTTAGGTTTTGGATTCAAATTCTGCCAAGGTTAACCTTGCCTTTTATCCTTTTTGGGTTGATAAAATAAGCACCAGTTGAACATTGGGATCAATGTAATGGACTTAACCCCTTCCCTAAAACTGCTGACCACATTGCCAAAATTTGAAATCAATCATAATAGAAGGAGCCATGCAAACGATTACACTTACTTTCACTTTTGGTAACAAAGTAGCACTGGTGAAAACCACATTCACTTCAGATTCATTGATCCCATGTACGATTGCTTTTTCTCCCAACGTAGAATAAAGAGTGACCACTGCAAAGAAAATTAAAACATGTACATTATAAAATAATCTGAACAGTTACATACAGAAGTGCCAATCACTTAAACTAGACGGAACCTATGGAAGAAGGAAGCCCAGGAAAACATGGAATGAAGTGTTGAAGGCCGGTCTCAAGACACTGAGCTTTATGAAGCAGATAACAAAGGCACTTTGCGATACTCAAGAAAACCTATCCACCACAACAGAATTGATACTTGTGTTGGCGCCACATAAAAAGCACCAGGTACACTCTGTGGAGTGGTTGGTGCCAGACAATGGAGTCTGGTGCAGCCCCCAACCTTACCAGCTCTAGTCAAATCATCTAACCCATGGTTACCGAGATAATCTACTATAATAATACTCATGTTTATGAATGAGAAAGGAAGGGGTGATAGATGAATAAGGAAGGAAGGAAGGGATGATGTCATACTTGGTAGTGGGATGATGAAAATTGTACGCTGAAAAAATAAATCAAACAGCATTTCAACTCTGTGTGAATATATCTGTATGTAAAAGAGGAGGTATTTGAACGTGTGTGTGTGTGTGTGTTCGTGTGTGCTCAATGGAAGTGGGATTGTTCATCTTTGTTCGCTTAGTATTTTGGGTATATTTTTTGATTTGGTTGAATCTTGGTTGTTTTTTTTTTTTTTGGTCAGTTATTTTTAGCGTTTTGACAGAAAAAAGTCATTCTAAAATTGTTTTTTAATGTAAGCGTGCCCAAACAAGACGAATGCTTCCACAGAGCAGGTTTTACAGCCACACCACCCAAACCAACCAGGTGAAACCGGGCTTAGCTGCTAGTCAATATATAAAGATCAATAAAATGGGTACCAGACTGAAATATATTCTGGGGGTAGATATGATCAACTAAAACTTTTAAAAGTAGTACCCCAAAATGGTCAAAAGTCAATGACTGAAAGTACTAAAAGAACACACACACACACACACACACATACACACAATTATAATAAAAATATTATTTTATCAATGACAACTTCTATGTAAGACACAGGATGTGATTAGATGTAATTTCCTTTCGTGATTCTTCACCCACTCCTACACATGAACATACAAATAAATACACTGGGTGCTAAAAGACTGTTCCTGCTGCAG
>NC_142946.1:52282949-52372815 GCF_046866305.1 Octopus bimaculoides
TTTATCACAGTAATGTACTTTTATGAAGAACTAAACACACACACACACACACACACACATACACAGTACAAAATATCAAATCCTACACCTCTGTCTATCTTAATCACTGGCACTTTATGCTCCACCCAAAGACTCAACATTTTCTCAGCCCCCAATTTATTGAGGTGAATGACCGGTTCTCCCCAAAACACGACAAAACACCTACAGCAGGAAGCGACATCACCACGATTCTGGAGTCTCTGTTAAATGAATTTATTTGTTCAGCTTTCATTTTGCTTTTCTACTACTTCTGTGCTCACAACAACAACAACCAAAACAAAAAGACAGTCTATCTTCATCGCCATTACAACAACCACAGTAACTACTATAATTACTAAATGTTACTGCCGCCACTGCCAACACCACTACCACCACCACCACAAAATATCAGTTACAATCTTATTCCTCCCACCACGATAATTACTCATACTGTTATTTATTTTTCGTCGTTTTATTTTGTATTTTTTTTTTACCAAGTCTGAAGGGCAGTAGTAGGAGGTGAAGCTGGGATAAAGCGATTCAAACAAAGAATGCCACTGATAAAACTCCAAACCAGGAAACCATGTTGATGCTGTTGTTGTTATTTAACCCCAGGTCAGCCCACATCTAGCATACCTCAACCAAATGCATTCCATCAATAACCATCCAAACAGATTTTTTTTTCTTTTTGTTTAAGCATAATGCACTTAGGACTATATTAACTTATGTGTCTTTCCCTCTTTATTTTAAGAGGGCAAAGTGTAACGCAAGAGAGATTTGACTACAGTTTCTAGTAGAGTCCTTCATTATATGTAAAAAGATTGGCTATTCTAATGTGCTTTGTTCTGTAACCACATAACTTATGCATCGGCAATTCTCACCTGACACGTAAAGAAAATTATTTGCAAGAGATATTGGAACATTGGAAAGGAATGCCTTGCAACTTTCAGTCCAGCTCTGGGTTCAAGTCTTGTTAAGTTCAGATTTTAAATGTTTTTATTGCCCACAAGGGGCTAAATACAGAGGGGACAAACAAGGACAGACAAACAGATTAAGTAGATTATATCGACCCCAGTGCGTAACTGGTACTTAATTTATCGACCCCGAAAGGGTGAAAGGCAAAGTCGACCTTGGTGGAATTTGAACTCAGAACGTAGCGGCAGACAAAATACCGCTAAGCATTTCGCCAGGCGTGCTAACATTTCTGCCTGATCAAGAACACGTTGCCCTCTCACAAAATTGAATTCACAATTGGAGTAACATGAAATGAAAGACCTTGATCAGAGATACTAAGGGCTGTCTCATCTGGGAATTGAAACTACAATTGAATCAACATGAAACAAGGTGCCTTGATCAAGGACACAATGCACTGAGCAGCCTGGATTTTGAACCGACAACCTTACAATTTAAGTTAAACATCCGAACCACTAGGCAGCTGGATAAACTAATCACTAATCAACTTTGCTAGCCAAGAGGATGTTAGTAAATCCAGCTTTTATAGTTCATGCAGCATTCATCTGCAATGCTATTGATTGCCAAGAAAATGTACAACAGAGAAAGAATCAATGATCGGAGAGAGCACCGTGTAAAGGGGGCTGAACGATATGAACACCATCATGGAGCCAATACAATGCAGGGTCAATACATCTGAATGAAGTTGAGGTGTAAGGCACAGAGAAGAGTGTGTGTGTGTGGGGGGGTTATATGAAGGGGGAGAAGAAAGCTGATCAGACGAAGAACAGATTAGGGGATTCATGCACAACTGAATGTGTTCTGCTGATCAATGTGAAGTAATTCGGAACAATAACGCCTGCGCTGTAACTGTAGTGTGTGCGCTTGGGTGTGGATAACTACACTTATAAACTCTTGCTGTCTTAAAAGTCCTATGCAGCAAATCACATATTGCGAGGAGTGGGTGCACAGAACATTGCAGCAGAGAACTTTTACGCAGAACATGCAAGTGTTTGAGTATATAAATAAATACACACACACACACACACACACACACACACACACACAAGTAAGTACATAAATGCAAAACAAGGTGGAAAAAACAGTACTCACATACCAAAGATAGAGTAAAATGCTTTTGATTAAAGCAAAAATATCTCCACAAAATGTTACTCAGAGTTTCATGTTACCATTCATCCAACAAGTGTCTGACAAACAGTACCATTAAACTCTGGAGAAACAGTTTGTGAAGAATTTTACAGCTTTAATAAAAAGAGTGTGTGTGTGTGTGTGTGTGTGTGTGTGTGTGTGTGTGTGTGTGTGTATATATATATATATGCGAGTAAAAATAAATACAAAAAAGGTGGGTTTTTTTGTATGATTGTGTATAGAGGAATATATTATTTTGCTTAAAAGAGTTCCAACACTGTCTGTTTTTTATGTTTTATTTATATTCCTGCAGAACTAATGTGGGGTATAGAATATGGAATATACAATATATAATATGATATACAATATACAATATAAAATAAAATAACATAAAAATGGATGGCACCATGAAAGAAAGTATTGAATGTAGATGAAATATTGAGTGTTCAATATAAAGGATCAAATATATAAATATATAAATATATATATATAAAGGCGACTCGAGTTTCAGGGCTATTTCCCTTCGTCATGGCCGGTATGACAGACTTTAACATATATATATTTATTCGCTTATATTTATATAAGGGCATTACTACAGAATAATACCACAAACAAATAATTGTATTCTTGGGAATAGAAATTTCCCTTATGAATTTTTTTACACACTGGCTTCCTGATAAAATTCGTGTAAAAGATTTTTATCCTTTTTTGAATTTATTAATCAAATATATTTATTTATTGATAGAAAGGACAACAAAAGAAAGAAAGAGACCTCCATATTATATAAATAGAGGAATTTATCTGTAAAAATATGTGGCACTTATTCGGTAGCCATGATAAAACTCCGAGTTTCGGATGCCGGGGTGCGAACACACACCGCCATCTCTTCAGTTATCCGGCCATTGAAAATTCCTGTGAAAAATGACCGTTAAACAAGTAATTTCCTTTTGTTTAATGGTCATTTTTCACAGGAATTTTCAATGGCCGAATAACTGAAGAGATGGCGGCGTGGGCTCCCACCCCGGCATCCGAAACTCGATTTTATCATGGCTACCGAATAAGTGTCACATATACATAGATATATACATACATATATGCACACACAAATATATATACATACACACACATACATGTACGTATATATACATAAATATATATATATACACATGTATATATACATACATGCATATATACATACATATACATATATATATATATATACATACGTATATACATATATACATACATATACACACACACTCACATACCTATTGATATACATACACACATACTTGCTTATATATATTGTATACAGTTATATATGCATACTTTCTGTATATGTATTATGTATGTGTATGTGTGCATGCATACACACACACACCTATATACACAAACAAATGAAAAAGAAGGAAAAAATAAATTCTATTCCAAATAGAAAATAAATTCTATTCCAACATGCGATGGGTGAAGGTTTGGTGAATGCCAATAACTATCACACTCGCACGCATACATGTTTACATAAAAAACAACTGAAAGAAAACACTGGTAGACGAAATTAAACACTGTATATATTTAATACAACTAGTTAATAGTCTAGCCAGAGAACTGCAAGAAGCATTACAGCAGTCGACCATCCCATGTTATGGACACCATAATCTGGTTTGGATAGAATAGAATGTGCACGCATGATATATGATATAGAATATACGGATTGTTATGTCGTTATCAAATATAAATTAAATTTGAGTTTGTATGCCATGTAACTTGATTACCATATATGTGTATATGTTTGTGTGTACACATGTGTGTGTGTGAGTGTATGTATGTATATATGTATATATACATATATATAGATATATATATATATATATATACACACACACACACATATATATGTACACATGTATATAGGCACACACACACACCTATATATATATATATATACACACACACATATGTACACACACACATATATATACATATACATATATATATATATATATATATATACATATATATATACATATACAAACAAATAATCTAATCAGTCTGTGACAGTCATGAGGCCAAACATCCCTGAAAGTTTCATCCAAATCCATCCAATGGTTCTTGAGATATCTTGCCCATGGACAAACAAACAAACAAACAAACAACTGAAAATAATACCTCCACCTTCACTAAGGCGGAGGTAATAATAATAATAATAATAATAATAATAATAATAATAATAATAATAATAATAATGGACAGGTAATCATGACTACAATGAAGTGATTTACACACACTCCAATGCAACACTCCTCCCAAAAACATACAGGAATAAACTCATACAGTAAATAATCAATAAAATGAACAAACCCCCACAACATGTGCCATAGAGGGCCAACACTCAACAGAAGAACACAAACTGCACAAATAAATAACACAATAAAAAAAAAACACTCAACAAACAATCATTAAATGACAAAATGTCATCAGCCTTTCTAACTACACACACACACACACACACAGACAGAGTTCTTCTGATGTTACCGAATTATGCATCAGATCACATCACCAGATATTGAGTAAAGTACAGAGTACAAGAAAGGAAGGCGTGGACTTTCCCTCCCGACAGTCAATACTAAGAGAATGGAGTAGACAAAGAAAACGAAAATAATAATAATAATGCACTTGCTGATAGCAAGAATGACGATGATAATGAAGATCGTTTAAGATACTCATACAGAATTATGAAAAGAAATAAAAAGCCTTAACAATAAAATGTGCAACAGAAAGCTAACAGTCAAAAAGACAGGAAGCTATTTTCTTGAATCAACATCAACCATTATCTCTTTACTTAACTTAGCCAATCCGGAAACTAAGTTAACAAACAAACGAGTTTAGACATTTCTTTTCTTTTTTCACCATTGTCAATTATTTCAATATTAAGCTCTCTCTCTCTCTCTCTCTCTCTCTCTCTCTCCTTTTCTCTGATCTATTTATCTATCTTGTTTGTTGTGGACTAACTTACACCTAGTCAAATTGCCTTGACTAACTTTTCTTATATATTCAACAAGACACAGGTTGCCATGGTTAATTTTCCTTCAAACAATATCAATTAGCGATCCGACCTGATTTCAGTTACAAGAGGAGTTTCACATTATCCTCTACTTATTCAAAAATAGTGGGGTTTTTTGAAACCACCACCACCATCAGCAGCAGCAGCATTTTTTATTCAATGACAGTAAAAACAAGTTAATCATCCTTGTAATTATGATAATCAATGTGACATACATTGTTTCTAAAATGTCCGTTTGAATAAGTTTGCACTACTTTCGGCCTTCCATACATCTCAGTTCCTTGTTCTGACAGCTCCAGTCCACTCTTGCATTGACACATTCACTCGCATTGCAGAAAACATTGTTTCATATACTACTATTGCTATTTAGCTCAGGGTCAGTCCAGATTGAGCAAGACAGGAATCAAAAATGTTTGAATAATTCTTATTATGCGTAGGAGTGGCTGTGTGGTAAGTAGCTTGCTTACCAACCACATGGTTCCAGGTTCAGTCCCACTGCGCAGCACCTTGGGCAAGTGTCTTCTACTATAGCCTTGGGCCGACCAAAGCCTTGTGAGTGGATTTGGTAGACGGAAACTGAAAGAAGCCCGTCGTATATATGTATATATATATATATATATATATATATATATATGTATGTGTGTTTGTCCCCCCAACATCACTTGACAACCGATGGTGGTGAGTTTACGTCTCTGCAACTTAGCGGTTCGGCAAAAGAGACCGATAGAATAAGTACTAGGCTTACAAAGAATAAGTCCTGGAGTCGATTTGCTCGACTAAAGGCAGTGCTCCAGCATGGCTGGCATGGAAGATTGTGTGTGTGTGTGTGTGTGTGTGTGTGTGTGTGTGTGTGTGTGTGAGCATGTGAGTACCTAATGATCTAATTCACAATTCTTACTCATATATGTAATAAATACAATTATTATAGACATACAGCGTAATTAGTGCTAACATTTCTAACTCAGGAATTTGGAGGAGACATTAGTAAGCTAATTAGAAACAATTATGCAGATTGATGGGAAAATAATATTAGCTGTTGTCCAATATTGTCGTAATTATTCCATGTCAGACAACTACACATCATGTATTTGGCAGGCAAAAATTACACTTCCCTGTGTATGCTGAAGAAGTGATGGGCGAATCGCTAAGTAAACGTGCAAGAACATATACTGGCTGATGTAAATAACTGTTTCAAATTTTGGCACAAGGCCAGCAATTTTAGGGTAGGATTGGCCAGTCAATTACATCAAGGTTAGTACTTGATTTGTACTTTATTTTACTCACCCCAAAAGGATGAAAGACAAAGTTGTCCTTGGCAGTATTTGAACTCAGAATGCAAAGAGCCAGATGACCTGCTTGCTAAGCATTTTACCCAGTATGCTAATGATTGTGTCCGCTTGCTGGTTTGTGCAAATAATGCAAACTCTATACTCTAAGTGCAAAACAATTGTGTTTTTAAAGCCCACGTACCTTCTTGAAAACTCTCCCATTCTGTTGCACCTCGTCCTCGACACTGAGGACTTCGCGTGTTCCTAGACATGGTCTTGGTCCATAAAGCTTCACAGCTCGACAGAACAAATCGTCAACAGTGACACACTCATCCTGAAACAAAGCTGTTGTCAACTCTCCACCAGGACAATCCACAGATCGGTAAGGAGAGTCAGGTGTGCCATGGACTGATCTAGCCTGGATTTAAAAATATAAAAAAAAAAGCATTCATTAGATTAACTTGTCAGGTTATGAATTTTGAACATTATTTTAATAATAATAATAATAATAATAACACTGTGTAACACGATTTTTGTCCTTGGGTAGCAACTGTTATTTTTTATTTGCTTACCCCTAGAAAGTATGAAAAATGGCTAATATTTCCTTCAAACTTTGTTTGCATTACATTTATTCAAACCCCATGGAATCCCTCTCAACACATGGCTATGATGCTCATCATCCTGCTCATCATCAGATGCACATATTGTCAGCCCCTAAGGGACGTGCCCAAGTGGTTATGGTCAAGCAACTGACAAGCAAATCTGTGGTATTGAGCAGAATATTTTCTATAACAATATTTCTGCTTCAGCAACTCAGTACTGAATCTGTCTGAAATGTTATGGAAAACAGGTCAGTTTGAAAACCTTGATGTTCAGGTCACAAAAGCAAAGTTTGAAGGGAATAGTAGTCATTTCCTTTGATTTCTAGACAGAAGCAAATAGGAAAAACACTTACCGACCAAAGACAAGAAAAAAATTAAAATGTAATAATAATAATGAGGATGGTGATGCTGGAAGAGGGTGAAACTGAAAGCTAAGTAGTATCATTACTGCTTCTATCATGGCCAGCATCTACATGGGACTTGAACTCAAAACCACAAGATAACAAAGTACTTAACAATGATACAGTCTTCTCACTTGGTCAGAACAACGAGCAATTCTACTGCACAGTAGCTTATTACAGCTAGTTAGACTGGACCACTGAGAATTAAATGTCCTGGTTTTAAGGACTCAACGAAGTTGCTACATGCAGGATTTAAACTGCGTATATTGTCCAGTGCCAACATAGCCAGCTGTTGCAGCTCCTTTGGATAGTACATACATTCACGTGTACATTGTGTGTGTTATTTACTGAAGATATAAATTATATGGACCTACTAACACAGCATGCTACCTTAGTCTGCTTGAGCCTAAGTCAGCAGGGAACAGTGGTTGTAAAATGATTCTCTCTCTCTCTCTCACACACACACATCCGTGCATGTATATATATATATGTCATTATCATCATCATCATTTAACGTCCGCTCTCCATGTTGGCATGAGTCGGACTGTTCGACATGGAGCTGGCTAGCAGGGAGCTGTCCAGACTCCAACTGTCTATTGTGGTATGGTTTCTATGGCTGAATGTCCTTCCTAGTGCCAACCACTTAACAGCATGTGCTGAGTGCTTTTTTACATACCACCAGCATGGGTGCATTTATACAGCACCAGCACAGATGCACTAAGATAGCACCGGCACAGGTGCTTTTTAAGTGGCACCAGCACCTGAATGGACAAGCCTATATGTGTGAAAGACAGCAATTTTACTTAGCTTGACATGTCTCATCAAGTACAGCAAATTGCCACATTTCCTGGTCCCTTGTCATTTCCTCATGTGCATTTATATGCCCACAATGAGTGCCTGGTTTAGAAACATGGCTGTTGTAAGCCCACCACCACCACCACCACAACACTTCAAACTTAAACTAGGATAATCACAATACTATAAGAAATACTCAAAGCCTACCTTGATCCTGCTGGAAGCCTTTAACTTCTCTGCAGGCTTGCACACTAGATAGTATGGAATGAATGTCACCACACCATAGAGATGAACAATGGCCTTGAAGAAGCCAAAAATTATGGAGAAGAAAACGTCATTCATCTCATTGCTAAAAGTAACACACCTGAAAAGAAAAGAAAAGATGATTAGTGAAAGGTGTCTTATTAAGACATGCAGCTACTAAGTGAGCAACTGCTCACCCTGCTACACGTGAGGCTTCTTAACTTAGACATAAAGCCACATATTTTAAGGGAGGAAAGAGTCAACTGGTCCCAATACTTAATGGGTACTTATTTTATCAATTCTGTAAAAGTATAAAAGACATTAATGACTCTAGTGGGATTTGAACTCAGAATGCTAAATGACATAATAATTGGTGCATTAGAAACTGTAAGCAAAGATACAGACAAATGGTTGAAGGAGGTTGGGAAAGAATGTCCTGTAGAGCTTCTACAGAAAGTTTACCTCTTAGGGGCAGGAATGATTATCAAGAGGGTTTTAAGCACTTGAAAAACTATTGGGAGATTGTGAATACCTAAGGTCACAGGTAGTAACTCGCTACCTACATAGATTCTACTAGGAATAGAAACGCACCTAATAATGATAATAATAATAACACTTTCTACTCTAGGCACAAGGTCTGAAATTTTGAGGTGGAGAGCAGGGGCTAGATAATTACATCAACTCCAGAGCTTGACTGGTACGTATTTTATCAACCCTGAAAGGATGAAAGGCAAATTCGACCTTGGAATTTGAGCTCGAAATGTAAAGAGGGAGTGCTACTAACCCCTTTACCTTGTTCAGCAGTGATTCAGTCAGCTCACTGGCTTAATAATAATGATAATAATAATAATAAAGATGATGATGATGATTCATTTTACTACCACAAGGATGATGGATGAAGGACATCAGAACAAACTACGGAAAAATGCCGAGTATTACATCAAGCATGAAAAGTAAAATGATAAATGGAAGCAAACTGGCAAATAAATAATACGACCACATGAAAAGAGACTTGTATTTATAATCAACTAAAAGCTTTATGGCAACAGTTCAAAGACTGAAACTAGTAAAATAATAGAAATGGGGTGGGTGGAAGGGTGGCATATATGTGTAAAAGTCTGTGTGCAAGCGCACATGATACTGCAGATGTAAATGGTACAACAAAACAAAGTAATCATTATATTTGTAGAGTCAATACACATAAAAGTGTAGAAAAGGAGATGTAGTTTGGTTTCTTGGGTTAAGGTGTGTGAAAATTTTATTGTTATGTTTGGGTGGCACACACTGTTTCTAGCACTCAGTTTCACTGATGTGGGCAGGTCTTCTCTAGAACCTCATAGTGCCAAACATCTTGGTCTATTGCCATATCTGAATAAAAATTTTATACTAAAATTAACAAAAATATGTTTGCACATTCCTTATTAAAATCAAGGCAGAAGGTTGTCTTACATATATCCATAGGTCCTCTATGCTCTCAAATGCAATAACTTGATTTTTAAAGGTCAAACATGCCATACAAATGTAATGACTATCTCATATAAAAGGGTATTCATGTATTTTTTTATTGCATATAATAATTATATCATATAATAACAATGGGACTATATGGCCTCTATCATCCAGTTTTACTTGACTGCTGAATAATCTTCACTAAACAATTGATGATTTAAGTTCAGGGTATATCTATGTGTACCAAGCTAATCAGTGGCAAGTTCTACTTAAGTAGCTGGCGAAAGAACATTCCTATCCACGTATGTTGCTACCTGGAGAACAGAAAATTTCAGCCACTTCAGCTAATTTTCAACACACACACACATCTAGTTGAAGTGTAATATCACCAAACCCTTCTACTCTCTAAATTCAAAAACCCCAAATGCAATGTGTGTGTGTGTGTGCGCGTCCCCCACCCCCCACTGCTTGACAAGCAGTGCTGGTGTCTTTACATCCTCATAACTTAGCAGTTTGGCAAAAGACACTGATAGAATAAGTACCAGACGTTTAGAAAAGAAGAGTATAGGAGTCAATTCATTTGACTAAAAGTTTTTCAAGGCAGTACCCCAGCATGGCCACAACTAATGACTGAAACAAGTTAAAGAAAGGTAAATTAATAGAACACACAGGGAAAATAGGTTTCATTCCAAGACACCAATCTTTTCTCCTAACTTACCCAAATAACACTTCCGAACAGTTGTTAAAGACACATGATGCTATTGTTCCATGTTTGGTAAAGATTTTGAGTAACATTTAATAACAGGCAATCAGTAAATAATATTTTTAAAAAATAACTGAAATATATTATTGCAAGAATTTTTGTGTATTATATATATATATATATATATATATATATATATATATATATACACACACACACAGCTCTCTCCCTGTTTCTTTCTATATATATATATATATATATATAGAAAGAGAGAGAGGGAGAGAGATGTGTATATGTGTGTGCATGTGTGTGTGTGTGTGTGTGTGTGTGTGTGTATATATATATATACACACACACACACACACACACACACACACACACACATGTATGTATGCAAATAAAAGTCCAACTGAGAGAGTAGGACAAATAAAATCCAAGTTACACAGGTTCCGTTGCTATCAGATCCTCGGATGTAATAATTACCCAACAAGGAGTATCCATCTAACTACTTACCAGGCCAAAGATACCTTAATTATATGAAGGTTACATTGTCGTTTGGGAATCCAAGGACTCCTCATTGAATAATTATTATTACATCAGAGGACCTGCTAGCTAGGAAACATATGCAGTCTGGAGTTTACCCTGTTCCACTCCCTCAATTTCGATTTTTATTTGCACTCATAGCAACTCTAATTGATAACTATAAATTTCTTCAGCTTATCAAACTTCAATATGGGGAAAAAACCTACAACGCCAATAAATTATTGTTCCTGAATGATGTTTTTTATACCTATAAGGATCGCTTGAAGCTTACAAACTTCTTGCACTTAAATCCTTGGATCTTAACAATTACAGATATATATATATATATATATATATATATATATATATATATATATACATATAGGTATGTATGTATGTATGTATGTATGTATGTATGTATTTATTTCATAGCAAGGATAAGATGTCTGATGAGTAAAACACATCCACCCAAAAAGTCTATCAATCTATCTTCTTAATTTATCAAAATGGAGTTTATACTTTGATAAGGGAAACTATTTTTCTTCTTGTCATCTTTTGTTTCTTTGTTGGGTTTTTTTTTAAATATATATTCTTTGATAGTTTCTTTTTTTTTTTTTTTTGGTTTCTCATGAGACTTTGAAATCTAGGTCTCTCTCTTAATTAGATAACTAATATCTCAGCATACGAACACGCCCACCACCCACAAACAAAGAGTTCTTTATGTGTCAAGTTTCAGAAATCAGGAAAGCGAAATCCAAATCCCAGTTATTGACTGAAACATTTTTGTCTTTTTATCGTATGATTTTTCTTTTTTTCTTCTTTCCTTTTTTTTTAATTTTTTTCCTTTTTCTAAATCATCTGAAAAGATTTAACAGTAATCAGGAAGAATTGGTATTTTGTGCATGTGTGTGCATATGTGTTTTTATATATATGTATGTATGTATGTATATATATATATATATATATATATATATATATATATATATATATATATGCCAGCATGAAAAACAAACATATGATGGCGGCGGTGCGGTGGCAGTGGTGATGTGAGGATGAAGGGGAGGAGGATATGCATATATATACATGCAGGTACCACATAAAAAGTACTCAGTACACTGCGTAAAGTGGTTGGTATTAGGGAGAACATCCAGCCATAGAAACCAAGCCAGGAAAAAAATAATGGAGCCTGGTGAAGCCCTCTGGCTCGCCAACTCTTGTCGAACTGTCCAGCCCATGCCAGCATGGAAAACTGATATTAAATGATGATGGATGGATGGATGGATGGATGGATGTAAATATATGTGACTGTGTATGTTTGTCTCCTTGCTGTGAATGAGAGAGATTCTCATACAAGCAGTGTCACTCATTCCCAATATTCTGCAAAAACGTTTTTTGGCTATGGGGAAATATTACTTTACTTGGAAACAAGTTGCAGGTTAGTGACAGGAAGGGCATCCATCTGTTGTAGAAAAGCCTCTTCAATAAACTCCTTTGAACCCATGCAGACATGGAAAAGTGGATATTAAAATGATGAAGAAAACGATGATGATATGCATGCCTTTCCTAATAGAGAGGCATGCAAAAAGATTCTCAAGTAAAAGCGGAGTATCAAAAGCTGAGTATCAAAAGCGGAGTATCAAAAGCTGAGTACCCAATTCAGAAACACATCAACTGACTTTAAAATAAAAGGTTTCAAATTTTAGCACAAGGCAGGCAATTTTAGGGGAGATGATATTTTGTCTGACACACTGACGATTCTGCCAGTTCACAGACTTAATGGTCTTCTGCCTTTCATCTTTTATTTGTTTCAATTGTGAAACTGTGGCCATGCAAGAGTATCACCCTGAAGAATCTTTAATCAAATAAATCCATCCCAGTATTTTTTTCTTAAAGCCTGGTATATATTTTATCAGTTTCTTTTGCCAAACCACTAAGTTACAGGAAGGTAAACACACCAACACCGGTTGTCAAGTAGTGGTGGGGCACAAACACAGACACAAACACATATACATACACACTGCTATATATAAAGAGTAAAGACCCCCTTCGGTCATGACTGACCATAGGATTGCACCTAGAAAGTTACCCTCCCAGGCACAAGTCGAGGCCAAGTTGTTTTATGGAAGACCAGCAATCGCCCATGCAAACCATGCCTCCCCTCTCCACGCCACCAGTGTTATCCAAGGGAAAGGCAAAAGCCGATACAGCTTGGCACCAGTGATGTTGCGACTCATTTCTACAGCTGAGTGAAGTGGAGCAACGTGAAATAGAGTGTCTTGCTCAAGAACACAACACGCAGCCCAGTCCAGTCCAGGAATCAAAATCACTACCTCGTGATTGTGAGCTCAACGCTCTAACCACTGAGCCATGTGCCTTCACACACACACACACACACACAAAGGAGAAAGAGGACATCTATGAACCACTGATAAGGAGTTTCCAAATCCAGCACCCAAAATACACTTTCAGCTTCGTATTTATTTGCTGCAAATAAGTATGAACACAAATAAAAATAATACTGAATAATGACAGACAGACAGGCAGGCAGGCAGACTTTACACATGAGAATACATACACAACCCAAAACTTGTGAAGTGATCAAATTCTGGTGCAGGTCAAGGCCTGTGAAGAGATGGATTGCAAAATTTTCTAAGACACATTGACACTATGTAAGTATAAACATTATCCCACTCATGATATCTGATGCAATGTTTGGTAAGAATCAAACTATGGCACAGCACTCCTTATAAAACCAAAACCACTCCCAAGAAGTTATATTATGAATGTGTATATATTACAATCAATGCAGCTACTCTTGAGTTTCCATAGTGCACTGTTGTTTCTTCTGACAAGTTATATATACATCTGTCTGTCCCCATGTATGCATGTATGTACATAGATATGTATTCTGTGTGTATGCTATATATATATATATATATATATTTTTTTTTTATTATATGTATTTATTTTAGTTGGAGTTATGAACTCTTTTTCAACAGGAAGTTTATGTCAACAGACAAAAACATTTGTCTCCCCTTACACACAGCTTGTTTTGACACCACACTTCCTGCTTAACACAAACTTTTAACCCTTTTTTTAAACCTAACACAACTCTCAATTCTCATGCATCCTTATTTTTCCAACCATTATATATATGAACTACCCTTGAACTTCAAAAGCTCAAAGACAATATAATGTATTGGTATTGTTATTTTTTTATATATTATTTTCTTCATTTTGTACTTCTTTGTAAAAAACATTTTCATTCATCTTCCTCTTGAAAATTTGCTTTGCAATGAAAGCCGCTTAGAAATCTTTATTAAAATATGCTTCCAATTTAGCATTCTGCCTTATTCTTCATTTTCCTATATATATATATATATATATCATCATCATCATCATCATCATCGTTTAACGTCCGCTTTCCATGCTAGCATGGGTTGGACGATTTGACTGAGGACTGGCGAAACCGGATGGCAACACCAGGCTCCAGTCTGATTTGGCAGAGTTTCTACAGCTGGATGCCCTTCCTAACGCCAACCACTCAGAGAGTGTAGTGGGTGCTTTTACGTGTCACCCGCACGAAAACGGCCACGCTCGAAATGGTGTCTTTTATGTGCCACCCGCACAAGCCAGTCCAGGGGCACTGGCAACGATCTCGCTCGAAAATCCTACAGGAGCCAGTCAGGCGGTACTGGCAACGGCCACGCTCAAAATGGTGCATCTCATGTGCCACCCGCACAAGAACCAGTCCAGGGGCAGCTGCATTGATTGTAATATATACACATTCATAATATAACTTCTTGGGAGTGGTTTTGGTTTTATAAGGAGTGCTGTGCCATAGTTTGATTCTTACCAAACATTGCATCAGATATCATGAGTGGGATAATGTTTATACTTACATAGTGTCAATGTGTCTTAGAAAATTATATATATATATATATATATATAAATAAATATATATATATATATAAATATATATATATATATTGATGATTTGCTTTGCGCACTCTCAAGAGCTTCTACTATAGGTGAATTTTCGTTATCTGCAATATCATATAAGATAGAATGAATGGTTAGCATGGTTAGCATAGACCATTGTTTCTCATAGAGGTGGGATGAACCTGTGAGGACTAATAAACAGGATATGCAAATTTCCATATTCTCAAAATGGTACAAAAATAAAGTTTTATTCAGTTGTAGAACTTCTAGCTTAGAACACAAAGAGGGAGAGAAAAGAAAAAAACTGGGAGAGAAACAGGCAAACAGGAATAAGATGAGATAAGAATTAAAGCAGAGAATTAGATAATTTTGTCCTACAAGACACAACACCTGAAATTTGGGCAACCAGGGTTGGTGGTTAGTCTTAATTCTTTAGCATTTAAACTGGCCATATCCAACCAAAATATTCTACCTGTTTAATGCTCAAAGCAGCCAGATCCAGCCGTTTACACCTACTTTATACAATGTCGTTCTAAAAATTAACACTTATATCATCAATACCTTGAAGTTGCAAGATAATGCATGATTAATTCAAAACAATGTGAATAAATAAGCTTTGAATTTGGCAGCGTAATCTGAATACTAAAGGGTTAAACTGACCCCAGTTCTTGACTGACACACTATCTTATCAACCCTGGTGGGATGAAAGGTAGAGAAAACCTCAGCAGGATATGAACTCAGATTGCAAAGAACTGAAATAAATACCTCAAGACATTCTCTTTGACGCTTTAATGGTCTTACCAGTCCTAACGATCTAAAGCAGTAGTTCTCAGCTACTTTTTTGCCTATGGATCCCTTCGATCCCTATTTTCCATTACCTTACTTCCATAGCAATTTGATGAATACAAAAAAAATCCTACTGTATTTTTATAATTAAATATCATTATGAATTGTATAAAAATAAAATGTATTGCAAATAATTTTTAACAACAAAATCTTATATGAACCTCCAAGGGTTATCTGAACTCAAGTTGAGGACAACAACTCCAAAGCAAAAAAAAAAAACCTATTGAATGAAACTCAATATAAAAACAAAGTTAGGCTTGCTTACCTTATACACTTGTTTTATATCAGACTGACCTGAGCAGAGTGAAGAAAAAAAATCAAAGGAGCAGGAGAAGAATCTAACTATTTCTTACTTCAATAGCTCCACTTAGTGAGAGAAAAAAAATGGCAGTGGGAGGAGAGAAAGAGACACAGAGAGAGAGGGAGAGAGAGAGAGGGAGAGAGAGAGAGAGAAAGCCAGAGGGGGAATGAGACAGGGGGATAGGGAGAGAAGGGTAAACAACAACAATATACAAAGTTTAAGTCTGAATAGAAGTTATCAAAAGGTAAACAGGTGGTGACACGACACCCTTCAATAAGCAGTTACACAAAGATTAATGAATGCAAGACTTTTTAATCTCTTTAAGCTATCAGTCACTTATCTCTTATTTATGTGTGTGTGTGTGTGTGTGTGTGTGTGTGTGTGTGTGTGTGTGTGTGTGTGTGTGTGTGTGTGTGTTGTGTGTGTGTGTGTGTGTGTGTGTATACATACAGAGCAACCTCGGTTCTCGACTATAATTTGTTCCGAAAGTCTGTTCTAAAACTGAATTGTTCAAGAAGCAAATCATTTTTGCCATTACAATTAATGTAAAAGAGATTACTTCATTTCCAGGCACCAGATGAATGCTTATTTACATGCATACACTATATATTTTAGTATAAGAACGTTTATTCAAACTGTAAATAACACACAAAAGTCTGTTAATTCTTAGAAGGGGAGACCCCTTCCATAAAAATTTCTGGTAAGTGTTTTTCAGGGGATTCTTCCCTTCTCTGTCTGTCTCTTTTTTTTTTTTTTTTTTATACAGTAAAAACCTGTCCAATGTTAAGTTAATTGTTTCAGTGATATCAAAATGTTCCCAGGCTAGTTCTGTAGTGCGCTAACAGATGGCAGCACATGGTTGCATGTGCAGTGAGGCCTAGCGGTGACCTTCATGAGACACTGTGCCAAGTGACATCGCTGTATTTACTTTGCAAGTTGTGAAATTTGTTTTTGTGATCACATGTATGTTGTAGTCTGCGATTTTTGTCATGGACAGGAAGTTGGAACAACGAGCCAACGTGAAATTCGGCATCAAACTTGGAAAGTCTGCTACAGAGACATTGAGCATGCTTCAGCAAGCTTACGATGACAAAGCAATGGGTCACATGCAATATTTTGAGTGGATCAGATGCTTCAAAAGTGGAAGAACATCCTTGGAAGATGATGAGCAATCTAAAAGACCTGCCATGAGCGTCGCCCTTGGAAATGTGGAGAAAATTCATCAACTTGTGCATGAGGATTGTCAGAGGACAATCAACGATGTTTTGAAGCATTTGAAGGAGGACATTTGGCAAAAGTGACCAGATCTGTGGAGCACAAAGAATTGGATTCTTTACAACAAAGCACTCTGTCACCAAACTCTCCTCACTTGTGAGTTTCTCACCAAAAACAACATGGTATTGCTTCTGCACCCACCCTATTCACCAAATTTAGCACCTGCAGACTTCTATCTTCCCTACAAGATGAAAATGCAGCTCAAAGGTCGCCGTTTTAACACTGCTGTCAAGATAAAGAGTGAATCGCAAAAGGTCCTTGACTCACTTACAGAAAATGACTTCCAGGCCAAATTCCAAAAATGGCACCAGTGTATTGCAACACATAGCAACTATTTCGAAGGAGATGATGTTAAAACTTCAGTAAATAGGTTATTTTTTATAAACATAACTAGTCCGGAAAGCTTTTGATATCACCTCGTGTATATATAGACACACACACATACACAATTGTGTCTGTGTCTGTCTACATAGACACAAATACACAGGAGACCTGCATAAACATATGTCATTATGAAACAATATTTGCAAAATTGAACTTTCATTTAGAATCTTTAACCCACTTTCTCATGCTAAAATCACATCAAGATACTTTTTCATAAATATCCATCCAGCATGTAGATGTCAATTAAAATCAATCAATATTAATATAAAAGTAATTATGGTTCTATAGATAAATATTATTTATCAGCAAAAAAGATAGCAACAATTTAACATGCTTTTCAGCATGTTTGATGTGCTCTAAATACTATAAAATGCCTATGGAACACAAAGGTTGATCAACCAGACACATAGGCTGACAGTGCATGGTGAACAACTGATAACATGGGTGTTCAATTAGCATACACCTGACAAAACTACACACACACACACACACACACACACTCTGCAGAAAGACAAGCATAACATAAAGTAACCATGTTGCATTGCATTCTCTCAATCTCTGCAAATATTACAGTTTCCATGCATGCATATACATCAATCACAGCATACTGATCATTTTAAGCACAGGGTGTAGATAATGGATAAACCTTTTTGACCACAAATCCTGTCCCTTCTACAATAAACAAAAGATGCTGCAGTCTGGTCAGAAGAGGCTTCTATGGAACAAGCCAGACCACTAAACACTAACCAAGTAGTTTCTGATTCACTCCCACTGACTGGCACCTCGGGCAAGTGTCTCCTACAATAGCCTGGAGTTAACCAATGCCTTCTGAGTGAAATTTGGCAGGAAACTAAGCAGAAACCCACAATGTGTGTGTATATATGTGTACAGGCATGTGTGTGTGTGTGTGTGTGTGCATGTTTTTTTTTTTTTTTCTTCCATGAATCTTCAGATAAACACAGCGTGGGCACTACTGATGTTTGCTCCCAGCTCAGCAGTTCAACATACCAACATCAACGGAATGCAAACAAAGTACCTAGCATGAAAAACAAGTGAGGATTGGCATTAGGAATAGCATCCAGCAACTGGTTATTGCCCTGGAATGCTTCATCCAACCTATACCAGCTTCGAAGGAGTAGATGTCATGATGACCATGTTGATGCTACTGCTGATGATGATGATGAACAAAAAGAAAAGAACAACAACAACAACAGCACAACATCATCATTTCATGTTCTTAATTACTCATTCCAATTCACTGCAAAACCCAACAGGATTTATATGCACAACATCTACAATTCTATATCCAATTCAATACAGTTTATACATACTAGGTTGAGGAAAAAGTTTGTGCACCGTGTTAAGCATTATTTTAACATGGCATTATTTTTAAAATAATGCCATGTTGAAATAATGCTTAACACGGTGCACAAACTTTTTCCCATTTCCCCATTTCTGCTGTGACTACCTCCAAAACATGCTGTAAATTCTCCTTTGTAACAAAGAAAGCAAAATGAAACAAATTTCAATGATTTCGATACACCGTATATGCCATTTATGCGCAAAATGAAAAAATTCTGGGCTTAGTACTGACTCTTGCGATACTCCACAAGTAACCTTTATTTTTTATCATTTGATTCTTTACCTGTTTCAGTTACTGGGCTGTGACCATGCTGGGGCACCACCTTGAAGGGTTTAGTAGAACAAATTGACTCCAATACATATCATCATCATCTTCCACACAGTTTCTATCTACTATATTCACTCACAAAGCATTAGTTGACCCGGGGTTATAGTAAAAGACATAAGCCCAGCGTGTCACATAGTGGCACTGAGTCCAAAACCATGTAGTTAGGACACAAACTTCTTACCACACTCCTATAATATTTATACAAGATGACTTATGTTCACCAACCTTTACAAACTGTTGTCTGCTGCTTAAATAGCTTCTCAGACAATTACGCAACACCTCTGACACCATATCATTTCAATTTATCATGTAACATACAGTGATCAATGATATCAAAAGCATATATAGTTTTTTTTAGATCAATACATACTCTTAAAGCATACTTGTTTTAGTCTTTTGACTTTTTTCTTTTTCTTCTTTTTTTTAGGCCAATACAATTAGTAATTCCTTCAATTAATCCAATTAGCACCAGATAAATTGATCTATTCATTCTAAATCCAGCCACTAAGTATTTTGTGCTTCACACTCCTCAACAATAAACACCATTTGTACAGCACTGGCTCTCAATCTACAGCGATTGCTTTGAATTTCGGTAGAACCAAATCTATTGAAGACCTGCTCTCTATCAGTCTCTGACCCTTAGGAATTTCAGCAAAAGCAATCTTGTTGTTCGCTGTGTCAGCAGAGGCTTCGGCTAGATCTTTGTTATGGCAAGAATCATGACACCCCCTGTGAGAATGGACTAGCCAAACTCGTATAAGTAGCAGCATGTTTGACTGAGAGCGAGAGATGAGAAATCACAGGAAGTCAAAAGGTGTTGTTCGTGAGTTTGTGGAGTCGTAGGAAATTGTTGAGAAGTTGTTACAGTTTGTTGAGAGTTGTTTTGGATTGGTTACTATTGTTGGCAGAGTATTTGGGAATACATCAAGTGGAGACAGTTAGTGTCTACCCCGTTCCATGGTACTATATATATCACACTGTATTAGTGCACGACACTAAGATGACATATACAGAAACCACATTATAAAAATCTGGTAAGCAAACCTATCTAATCTGTTCGGCTGTAAGTTAAGTTCCATTGCAGAGTGTACTGGCATGATTCTCTTTGGGTCCTCAAATTTTATCACTTCTTCCTTCTGTGCATTAATGACCTATTTCCTGTACTTGTAACCACACAAGCACACACACACACACGAGCGCGTGTATGCATGCACTCTCTCTCCTATGCACACATCTTCCCTTCTTAACCTCCCACACATATCATCCACACAACCTAGCCATCTCACGAGACTTCCATAAACATCCTTCAATGTCAATGTGATAGTGTGAAAACCAATGAGTTTACTAAACAGGATCACATGACTTGCTAGAAATTGCAGCCAAATTTCTCTCAAACCAATCTGTGCTTGAAGAAAGGTGGGGGGCCTTTGGTTATAGATCTGCCGTCATCAGGGTTGGCTTGGGATTCATGCTCACAAATATCAAGGAATCTGTCTTGCATTATTCATTCCCTGCGCATGAGTAATACAGTGGCAACTAAAGCCCTCAAATTCACAACAAACACCAAGACTCACGAGATCTGATGATCTCTCATCACAGTATCACACACACACACACACACATGCACTTGTGTAGACATCTGCACATACATATTCATACATACAATGCACACACACACACACTCATGCACATCTATGCATACTTATGTAGACATGTACATATATATTCACACATATATATGCATACATGCATACACACACACACACAAAGCACATACACCCATGCATGCAGGACTGCCTGTTTGTTTGTATATTTGTAGATTTACTTACAACTAAAGCACATGACATACACACTCAAGTTGTTTTTTTCATGCCTCATTATAAATACTTGATTTTTGTACTTCAGTATTATCACGGTTATATCTTAGATTATATATAATTGCCTTTATCTGTAGATATTTGATAATTTTCAATCACTTACAGCAAACAATTATATAGTTCATTATATAGTCTTCTCTAATTGGTTCACTTTCCTTTACAAAACACAATACAGTTTGCTAAAATCAAACCTTAGCAAAATTTAAATGGAATGACTTTGATTAACAACAGCTCTTTTGCACTTAAACACTAGTCATGTCCAGCCAAAATATATTTTATTTGCTTTATGTTCAAAAAAGCCAAATCCTGTCTCTCACACCTACATTACAATGTCATTCTAAAAACAAACAATCATCATCGTTTAACGTCTGCTTTCCAAGCTGGCATGGGTTGGACGATTTGACTGAGGACTGGCAAGGCAGAAGGCTGCACCAGGCTCCAATCTGATCTGGCAGAGTTTCTACAGCTGGATGCCCTTCCTAACGCCAACCACTTCGAGAGTGTAGTGGGTGCTTTTACATCCCACCAGCATGAGGACCAGTCAGGCAGGTACTGGCGACGGCCACACTCAAACTGGTGTAATTTACATGCCACCTGCATGGGAGCCAGTCCAGCGGCACTGGCAACGACCTCACTCGAATGATTTTCTAACGTACCACCAGCAGAAGTGCTAGAAGGCAACGCTGGTAACGACTACGCTCAAATGGTGCTATTTACGGACCACTAGCACGGAAGCCAGACAGCTGCTCTGGCAATGAATCAGACCATCAAAATCTCAAAGCTACACCATAGTGCATGAGTAATTCAAAACAGTGTGAATCAATATGCATTACATTTGACAGACTAATCTGAATGCTAAAGGGTGAAAATCATTCATCCTAACAACAAATCCGCTTTCCTGTAAGCACAGCTTATTCTTTTATTCTTTTATTCTTATTCTTTTATTCTTTACTTGCTTCAGTCATTTGACTGCAGCCATGCTGGAGCACCACCTTAAAGGGCTTTTAGTCAAAGAAATTGACCCGAGGGCTTATTCTTTGTAAGCCTAGAACTTATTCTATCAGACGAAATACCGCTAAGCATTTCACCTGGCGTGCTAACGTTTCTGCCAGCTCGCCGCCCTCAATTTCTGCGTAACAAAGGTTTTGGTCATTCCGAGGCTGTAGAAAAAGACACTTACCCAAAATTCCACACAGTGGAAAATCAGGTGGTTGGGAAGCAAATATCTTAATCACATAGCTATTTCTGTGTCTATCAATACACATACCCCAAAGAGGAAGTATTTAACAGAATATTTCAACCATTTTTGCACCATGACTGACTTACTGGACACTTATGGTCAGGAATCTGTTATGTTTGCATCAATGAATCTATGTACACAGCTAAATGGACCCCCTAATTTTTTTTTTTTTTTAGGTACTAAAATTTCTAAACAAGCCTCAAGAGAATCAGTTAAGTGTTGAAAAATAACTATTTTCCACCCTTATGATAACATTAACCAAGAAAAAAAGATACGCTTCGGTCACCAACCCAAACCCCCACCCGACCCGTCCACACCCTGATATAAGAAAAACAACACATTCACATGTTGCTGAGATACTGTGGAATTTTGTTGACTTATACTGACAAACAATATTCTGGAACATGCTAAAGATTTAATCTATATTCTCTTCAAAAGATTTTTTTTTTTTTTTTTTTTCAAAGACGTAAATATAAAAAAATGTAAGAAGCATGAGTTTAGAACAAATATTTCCTCCTTTGTTAGAAAGGGGACTTTTGAAGCAATAGAAAATCCTGTCCACAACAAAGTTAAGACATATTTTCGTAGATTTACTTGTATAAGTGACAAACACAAGGGAGGAAGCAGACGTAGGCGAGAGGTGGAGAATAAAAAGGAAAGCTTCAGTAAAGTCAAGTCTAGTTTCTGTTCCTGGCTGAGGTCCACCCTTCGATTATGCAGTGAATGTCTTTGGAGAAGGCATGGCTATCATAATTACCCTCTTTATTTCCCTTAGAAATTTGCAAATTCAAGACAAAGGAAATCAGTTTTTTTTCTTCAAACACAGAAAGCATTTGAAAAGCTGACTGCCATTTGCGCGCACGCGCGCGCATGTGTGTGTGTGTGTGTGTGTGTGTGTGTTTGACCAATGACTTGCTGCATTCAACAATGCCCACTCATATACTGATGATACAACCCTTCATTCCACCCTAACTTTCCGCAACCATGTTCATCCTCACACAGCTCACACATCACAAGCCAAAACCTGCATCGACTCCATAAGTGGAAACCTATAATACATCTTCAGTGGGGCTTTCCAACCATGTCTCTTCTAACACAAAAAAAACACTCCAGCACACTTCATGTCAAGAAAACTCCAATACAACTCAAATTCATTTCCAGAAAACACCATCACACCACCACACCCCACTAAACATGAGCTGCACTCAGTTGCAGCCCCTACAGTCACTCCAAATGCTGGACTTCACTATCACCAAGGATCTCTCCTGGTGAAAGCAAATCCTTAGTATAGCTATAACTGCATCCCAAAGATTAGACTGTCTCTCCCTAAAGCCACAAAATATTTCAGCCTCCAAATGCGGCTGACACCCTACAAGGCTCAACTGGAACCCACAGCACCCAAATCCAGGACTATGCTGCTGTGACATACAGAGGTGTCTTGGATCACATCTAAAGGGCCACTCAACAAACTGGAATTTCTATCACTAACAGACACACCCCAGCCCCTGGTCCATAAGCATGCTGTCTCCTCTCTTTTTCTTTTCTGTTGCTACTTTATAATCCTTTCTAAGAGCACAAGGCCTGAAATTTTGGGGAAGGGGACTAGTCGATTACATTGACCCCAATGTTTCACTGGTACCTAATTTATCGACCCTGAAAGGATAAAAGGCAAAGTTGACCTCAGTGGAATTTGAACTCAGAATGTAGTGACGGGCAAAATACCACTAAGCATTTCGCCCAGCATTTCTTGCAGTTTGCTGGTCCTGCTCCACATCTCTGTTCGGGCATCCCCAACCCACTCCTCTTTCCACCTCTCGTTACTCTTGGTGTGTCTAATCCTTCACCCTTGCACTGACCATTTTTCCAAGTCCTTTCTACTCAGAACACGTCTCCACCCACCACCCAAAATCTTTTCCCCCAGCTCATGTCTTTTGTGCAGATCTCTCTTTCCTCCAAGCCTTTCTTTCTTTGTTTTTCTCATTTCTTCCTTTGTTTTGTTTTTCTAAACTTTTTCTTTTCTCTTTTTCCTCTTACATTTTCTCAGAGAGCGACCATAGTTATTTTGAGCCTGAAAGATTGCAGGCTTCTACACAGCACACTATACAAGTTCATCCAACTACTGTACTATCAGAGCATGTAACTTATAGTAGATCATATTTAAATCCTGTGTATATTAAACTGTATCTATCTTTCAGTGGATGAAGTACATTTTTTTGTTGATTCTACCAATAATGAAACAGTACACTCTCACTCTCTCCTTCTCCGTGTATATATATAATATATATACACACACACCGCATATTTTAATTTCAGGGTGGAAAACACAGATAAGTTATTATATTAAACAAAGACCAATTTTATTCTCACTATCAAAGATATTTAAATCTGTATCTCTCCCTCCCTCCCTCCCTGTCTTTTAGAGGACAGTTTTGTTCTATTTCATACCTATCTGCTGTTATTTATTCTCTAAATCAGGCTAGACATTCTTATCTAGACATCCCTGACTCACTCACACAAGATTTTCTTTACTTTATCAACAACCTATTAACCACGCAAGCATCTATCTGCTCCCAAAGCCCTTGTTTTCAAGTATAAAACCAGTTTAAATGTTTGCTTGTACAATACCTTGTACTTCACAACAATTCAACAACAATAGATACACAAATCTATTCAGTCAGTGTTCTTTTATTAAAAAAAATATTTCATTTAACCCTTCAATATCAACAACCCATCTTTTAGGTTGTTCAAGTTTATTAATCCTTCCATTACCATATTTCTATTAAAATGCACTGGCTTTCAACATCAACATCATTCTTCAACATCTGTTGTCCATACTGGCATCGGTTGGAGGGTTTGACCAGGGCTGGCCAGCTGCAGAGCTGCACCAGGTTCCAGTCTGAACTGACTTGGTTTCTACGGCTGGATGTCCTTCATAACACCAACCAATTTGCAGAGTGTGCTGGGTGCTTTTAATCTGACCCATGCAAGCATGGAAAAGTGGATGTTAAAACAGTTATGATGATATTCCGGGACTATGGTTCCCATGTTTATTACTTTGGTAATATACTGATGCTAACTAATGATACGTTCACAAGGCTTTTGCTAGCACCTGTAATTTGTAATGTCATGTCTTATTTGGTTAATGGCAAAATCAACCGTTTGTAAGCAAGCAGAAGAAGCACCACCAAAGTAGATGCCATCTGTTAGCTGTCAGTTTAGCTACTCAGCTGACATTGCCCTTCCACAACATGTGCAATTCTACAGAGAACAAGTTATACACAATGAGTTGCAAGCTACTGGCTGTTGAATGTGCTAAATAACATGGCAATTGAGCAAAAGTATGGACCACCACGAGCCGAGAAAATATTATTTGTGAATGGAGAAGACAGGATGAGACATTAGAGAAAACAGGAAGAGAAAATAAAACATGGGTTTTGTCATAAAGAAGCAAAATTCTCACATCTAGAGGAAACCATCAATTTATAACTACCTACACAATCAACAAAGTATGGCGAATACAATCGCAACAATCTGATTATGTACAAGACAAGGAGACTGGAAAAAAAGTGGAATGTCCTAGCAGATGAGTTTGCTGGATCTTCACACATGGCTCAGTGGTGAAAGCAATGGGCTCACAACCAGTAAGTTCCATTTCCAGACCAGGGTGTGTGTTGTGTTCTTGAGCAAGACACCTTATTTCACATTGCTCCAATTCACTCAACTGTAGAAATGAGTTGCAATGTCACTGGTGCCAAGCCGTATTGGCGTTTGCCTTTCCCTTAGATGAGAGGGGAGGCTGGTATGCACGGGCAACTGCTGGTCTTCCATAAAGCAACCTTGCTTGGATTTGTGCCTGGGAGGGGAACTTTCTAGGTGGTGCAATCCCCTGGTCATTCATGACTGAAGGGGTCTTTACCCGTTACTCTTCTTGTTACTACTTTTTCGTAACAGGTACATGAAAACAAAGACTAGGATTGCACAAAAGATGGTAGAAGGGTATGAACAAAAAAGAAATTATAAAGATTCTTGAGCATGTGACCAATGAAATTACCAACTACAGTGAAAAGGTAACATGGATGAACTGAAGTTAACATTTGATGTCCCATCAGGTAAAACTAACAAAAACAAAGGTGCAGGAATGGTGGCCAGCAATGCAGATGATACAAAGCCCCTACTTTTACTAAACTTTAAATGAGAAACAATATAAAAAGAAACAATCCTATTCGGTAGATTCAGTAGTTTTTTTATTGAGACTATTACAAGGTGTGTATGAATGAAGACAGTGTGAAACTGCAGTTGGAGAAAGTAACAAGACATTATGCTGGAAAGAAGCATAAAATGAAGACGGTGATGAGTTCAGGCAACAAGAAGAAGAGCACTTATTGAGTAAATCATTCATTTTAAATGAATAAGTTCTACTTCATTCATTTGTAGACCTAAACGCGCGTGCATGCGTGTATGTGTGTGTATATTTTTACAAGGAAAAGGTTGATAGAGTGTCCAAAGTTTTGGCTGAAGAAAATCTGAAGAAAATTAAGCTGAAACTTTGAAGTTACTATCAACCTTTAAAAAGGTTTGTAGATATGAAATAAATCTGATACCCCACAAAAAGATGTTGAGTGACCCTTTGAGTAAAACTGATGGGGTTTTATATATACCTATACACACAAAAAAAAACACACGTATGCATGCACTTACACATATGCATGCAATTACACACATGCATGCATGTATACATGCACACATATGGAGATACCCAAATGCACACATACACTTACAAATGCATGCGGGTACACACACACAATGTGAGACTAAGATGATATCATATTCCTAGACAAATAACCACATACAATGTACACAAACAAAAACAATTTCTTAAGAGTCTCCAAGGAATACATGAATCTTGTGTTACCGATTCAAGTGAACATTTCAAATGACAACTAAACAACAATGATAAAATACTGTGTTCAATGAAACAATAACTGCTACTGGGAATATATATTTAAAACAAAACCATATATGGTTTGCAGATAAGAGAATATACACGAAAGAAGATAGAACACGCATACCAGCTCCACACCAGCTCTGCATTGTTATATATTCTTTATAGCTGCAGGTTTCACTTTGTTTATAATATAAGCATGTATGTTGAAATAGCTTGTAGCATGAGAATTAAAATTAACAACAAAAATTTGAAAAGGGATAAACTGTTACACAGATGCTGCTGTCATTCTCCTCCACCTGCTCTTACTGTCATATTGCCATCGTCATGTTTCTTGTTTATATATCATTTCGTTTTGTTTAAAAAATGTAAGCATATATTTGCCTTTCAGCACAGGGTTAACAGCAGTAAATTTAATTTTGCAAGAGTGACTGTGCATACACCAAAACGGCTTTGAAAACATGCGACTCAGAGCTCTATCTCATTGTGTGATGCCCTGGGTAAGTGTCAGCTACTATAGCCTTGTGAATGGACTTGGTAGACAGAAAGTGAATGAAAGCTTATTGTGTGTGTGTGTGTGTGTGTGTGTGTGTGTGAGGGATAAGAGTAGCTGTGTGGTTAAGAAGCTTGCTTCTCAACAGCTTGGATCCAGGTTCAGTCCCACTGCATGGCACCTTAGGTAACTGAACTAGATTCCAATCAAAGCAGTGATTGTGACTGGCTCACACAATGGTAAATGCCTGTTCATTCTATGGCTACTCCTTATACCAACCGATAACTAGTTTCTGTTCCAATGAAGACACAGGCAGTTTCCTATAAAACTGGCATTCTCATTCACAGCAAACAAGGCACAGGGCCAGACTTTAGATTGTGTAGGCGTATTGTTACCCACTCCAATATTTACATACAGCCAGTTATACATTGCTATGAGTAGAGAAACATACTCTAGTAATTTGAAAATCAGTGTCGACCAAACAGAAAATATCATCCACAAAGAAGCTTTGTAATCATATTGATATTAACGAAAGGAATATGATTCATAATTTAAATAACGATATTCGTGAACTTTGAATGTATAAGAGTATAAACAAGCGTAAAATAGTGTAAACAACTAAAATAAACGTATATCTAAATAGCATCTTTTTCTTAATACTTTTTATGTAGTGGTCAAAAGAAAGTCTGGCTTTCATTAGGAGTGGTCCACATAACCATTCATGATACAGAGTCTGGGAGCCTATTTCAAATCGGAAGTGAATCGTCATCGCATGTCATTTAGTCACAAACGCATATCATATAGCTGCAATAGAATACTGTATCACCAACAATAATTTGATTTCTCTAAGACATCACCCAGTAATCTATCAAGTCCATTTACACATTCCTCAATACATACTGCCGTTATGACTTCCTTCCCTCATTTTATGCCTCCTTCGTAGATGGGTAGAATTGCTAGTACAATTAATTTGAGGCAGGTGGTTAAAAAAAGTCACAAGGGTCATTAGTTGAATTGTCTGTAAACTTCAGAGTCAACAAAGTGCTTTAATAAAGGGCTGTTAATAATCTGTGTGACTCCAGCAATTTAATGTAAAGATGATATGATGGAGTATATCAAAAAAAAAAGAGAGAGAGAGAAAGAGAGAAATGTGTGAAGAGAATTGGTTCTAAGGAAAACATGAAAATGTCAGGCAGTCTTGTCTATTAAACTTTGACTTTTAAAATCATAATTAACAGTAAATTAGCAAATTAACAATCTAATCAAAACCCCAAAGAAACCCACTAATTTGTAATTAGAAACGCTTAAGAAGCACACGAAAAAGAATAACTGAGAAGCATCTGTTTTCAATTGTCAGTCAGCGTATATGCAGCTATGTGTGTGCATGCATGTGTGTGTGTGTGTGTGTGTTTGCATGTGTGTGTGTATACACACGCACACACACACAGACAAATATAAACGAACAGTTGTCCCTCAGTCTGCACAGTACTTGGTGTGCATGGCTTCCCTTTGGCACATTTTTGCTTTTTACCTCTTTTATCTTTCACTTGTTTTAGTCATTTGTCTGTGGCCATGCTGGGGCATTGCCTTCAAGGGTTTTCGTCAAATAAACTGACTGCAGTACTTGTTTTGGTGTTTGGTGCTTATTTTGTCAGTCTTTTTCACTAAACTGTAAAATTACAGGGACATAAACAAACCAACAGCATTGAGAGGGGAAGGGATGACAAACACTGATACAAACACACACACACACACACACACACATGACAAATTCAGTCACAAGACATTGAGTAACTCTGGGGCTATAGCAGAAGACATTTGCCCAAAGTGCCACACAGTGGGACTGAACCCAAGATCATGTAGTTAGAAAGCAAACTTGTTAGCCACACAGACATGCCCATGCCTAGACACACCTGAACTGAATCTGTTCCTGAACAGCCCTTATCCCCACTTAAACATGGATGTTCTGTTAGAACAAACCATACTGCAGAAGGTACCATAAGAGAAACTCTCATATTGGCTTTTGGTGCAAAATGCATGCCATCATCATCATCATCATCATTGTTTAACGTCCTCCTTCCATGCTGGCATGGGTTGGATGGTTTCACAGGAGCTGGCCAAGCAGAAAAGCCTGCGCCATACTTCTGTGTCTGTTTCAACATGGTTTCTTTTTTTTTTTTACATATTTGCTTCAATCATTAGACCACTTTGAAGTGGCTTAATCGAACAAATCAATTCCAATATGTGTTTTAAGTCTGACACTTATTTTATCAGCCTCGTTTTGCTGAATCGTTAAGTTATGGGATATAAACAAACCAACACCAGTTATCAAGCAGTGAGAGAAAAACACAAACATGTACACATTATTATAAGATATACTTGAAATGAGTAGACAGCAGATTATCTTTACACAGTAATATGTCCAATGTGACATTTTATGAAGTAAAAATCTTTAATCTTTTTTCATATACTTAAGTGGAACATCCAAGAATCAAATGATTTATAAAAGCCTGTTCAGAGCATGTATGAACAAGATTGGCAACGCCTGATAAAGTTTTATGTTTAAGAATTATGCAAAAATGTAAACAAACAAATAAAAAAAAACATTACCTTTTTTTTTTAATTTACAAAAAATCCAGAAGTAATTTAATATTCTGAAAAAAGAAATAAAATGTTTTTTTAAAAATATGAAATCAAGATTTAATCAACATTTTAGGAAATAAGAGAGAGAGAGGGAGAGCGAGACAGAGTGAGAGAGATGTTTAAAAGGATTAAAAATATATTTTGACTTGATACTTATTTCTACAAAGAAAAAAATACCACAGCACCATTGATTTCTGATAGTGGTAGAGTACAAGAAGTATTGATGGAAGCTTGTAAGAACACTGATTGGATTGGATGTAATAACCATAGAAAATTAAACTGGGATTAAAACCAAAATATTTCAGTGTTGAATACGTTAAATCAGATTTATCTTGAACATTTTCTTAAAAACCAAACCATCATCAATTTATAAATTGAAAGAAAAACTGCAAAATTAAAACTAGGAAACCTCAGTTCTTTCTACACCTTTCATATATTAGTGCAGATGTAATATATATATGTATATATATATATATATATATATATATATATATATATAGCCTTAAAACAACATGCTTACATGTGTGTTTGTCGTATGTGTCTCCTCATTTTCACAATACACGACAGCTATTAATGAGTTTCACTGTCATACAGACAGAGTCCTTCATTTCCAACCTGCCATGGAAACAAGTTAGGGTTCGCAGAAAAAGGAAGGGCATGTGACCATAGAAAATTTGCCTCAGTGAACTGTCTGGTCCACACAAGCAGAGGAAAGTAGACATTAAAAAAGCGATGATTATGATGGTGATGGTGATGATGATTCCAGTATGCTCCGTAATTCCACTGCAATGCCTTCCATCAGTGATGAAACCACTTTGTTCTGGCACAAAATCTGCTAGCTGACCAATCTGGATTTCTCTTCTCTCTATATGTTATACCACCACCACCAACCCCACCCTTTTTATAAACAGTCTTGCTGCTCCACAGATTCTTAATTATCATTCAACAATTACAAGATTAATCACTTATCACCATATTTACTTATAAAGCAAGCCATTTCATTCAAAACAGAAGAGATTTATTTTCATTTCTTGCAGATTTACAGATAATAAACCTGGCAAACGCCCCTCTTGTTTGTAATGGGATTAAGTATCAAACTATAACTTTGCCTTTCATCCCTTCAGGGTTGATGAAATAAAACTTCAGTCAATACTGCGATTACTGCAATCAACTAACATCCACCCCATAAAATTGCTGGCATTGAGCTTAAATCAGAAGCCATTGTTTTTGTTATTACTGAAGCGGTTAAGCTGGCAGAATCATTAGCATATCGGACAAAATGCCAAGTAGGATTTTTTGGGGCTCTTTATATTCTGCGATCATATTCTGCCAAGGTTGACTTTGCCTTTCATCATTTAGGGGTCAGTGAAATAAGTACCAGTCAAGTACTGAAGATGATGCAATTGATTCGTCCACTCTCTTCAAAACTTTAGTAAGTTAAACTTCAAGAACATTTTTTTTTTCTTTTTCTTGTACATACATTTGTGAATACATGCGGAACATACAGTATGTTATATCTCACACACATATAACTCCACTACAGCAAGAAACCTGTTCTGCTCTGATCCTCTCTCACATACTTTTACTTTTACCCTTCTTCTTCCCTGTTTCCTAGCATAGAGTTGCCCTCTCAGGGTTCACAGTCTTGTAAATTGCATGACAGCCTCGCCAGTACTGGTGGTACAAAAAACAAAAAATAAAAACACACAGAAAAACAGTAGCCAGTAGATGTTGTAAAGAGGTTGGCATTAGGGAGGAATCTAGCCATAGAAACCAAACCATGCCAAGCAGACACTGGAGCATGATGGGGCCCATCAGATGCTGTCAAACCATCCAACCCATGCCAGCAAGGAAAGTAAGTGTTAAATGATGAGAAACACAATCAAAACTAAACATTAGACAGGTATATTAGTTCCAAGTGTCTGTAGTCAAGAGAAAACAAGAATTGCTGACAGTCAGGTTACCATATATAATTGTATATATATATATAAACAGCTGTGTGCTGACTATTGATTAAAAGACATGTTAACAAACAGGACAGCAGCAGAGAAGATGTTATGAAGGTGGTGGTGGTGGCATCCATGGAGGAGGAGGAGGAGGAGGAGGACAGATGAGGCATAGTTATAACTACTAGTTCTGATAGTGTCAACTTATTCATACACAAATACTACAAAAAAAAAAAAAGTTGGTAGGAAGGGGCTTATATTGCAATATCATGAAATTGGGGTTCTTACATGATATCATTTAGCCCCATTTGAACGAAATGCAAAAGTTTCTACTACCATAACAAATGCTTCTGCATGTTACCGAAAAATTTATAGAGAGCAAAAAAAAAAAAAGCTTCATCTAAGCAAACAACTCTAGACTTGATTTTTAAAAAGAAATGTACAAGTCTGTCTACAAGTGCTTGTGAATCGGCAATCACATCTACAAGTGATGGTGTGCACAAATCTAGTCCAAGAGAAAGTGATTCAGAAAATGATTATAATAATATTTTTTATTATAAATGTTCTTGACATTCTTTTTACTTTACATAAAGTATTCCTTACATTCTACTGTTGTTTTAATGCCATTTATTTACAAGTATTTTAAATTCTATAGGTAAAATATTTTTCTGATAACGAATTACAATTTACAACATTGCTACTGTGGGAAATTATTGCTCTGCTTTATGAGTTTTCGCTTTACGAGCAGTCTCCGGGGACAAATTAACTCATCTATCGAAGTGTTTGTGTACATACACACAAACACATTGCAGCAGTTGGCGATAAGAAGGCCATCTAGTCATAGACACCAAACCCTAATAAAACAAGAATGTGTAGTTCTGTAACCCATCTGCAAAGACATAAAATAAGAATTGGCTCAAAATCTGATAACCCATTAATACCCTGCCAGCATGGAAACCAGACATATAATGTACGTGTATACATATTTATATATATATATATATATATATATATATATATATATATATATATATATATATGAATGTATGTATGTATGTATGTGTGTGTGTGTATATATATATATATATATATATATATACATACATACATATATATATATATATATATATATATATTTCAATTTTTCTTCAAGTGCAGTATAGGTCATTAACCTAGTTAATCCTCATGTGATGGAGGTTTAAGTCACTGGTGTATGTTAAAATCTAAGTATCAAGTTGCATTCTGTTACACAATTCTAAGTGGTGAGTTGAAATTGGAAGTAAATAAACCTCATATTGCAATAACATTACATATAAAAATAAGGTCATAAATTATACTTTATTAGTATTTGAACCTGAAATCAAATATCACAGATATTTTATGAAAAATCCAAAGTTTACAGACGCTTTGAGAGTGGAATTTAATATTAGCCATTTAACAAACAATAGGATTCTATATATTCATTTAATTCATGACTGCTCAACTTCATCATCGTAATCATCCCAGTTTTAATTTCCATTTTGCATGCTCATTCAACTAGCAGAAGTCTACATTAGTAGTTTTGACCCACTACCCTGATGACTTCAGAGCTCGTTAGCCACACAAAACTATGTGAAGTAAACAACAGGAAATTTAAAAAGAGAGGTAACACTAAAAACTACGGTCCTTAATTATTGCTTTCATTTATCATATGTTGGCTGAAATACTCTCCTAAGCAAATCAGATAGTTTCTGGGTGATAGTGGCAGCCATTTCACAAATCACAAGACTTCACAAATCGTTCTTGCTTATTTTGCACACTATCAGTTTCTCACACTGTAAGTCTGAGACTGAGGAAGGTGTGGGCTGGTGAGACCCTGGGATAGGGGACAGCAGTATTATGCATCTGAAAAGAAAGCTCACATTTGGTAGATCTCGTAAACATACAAATAGCCTTCAACTTGCACCATCATTTTATTTGCTACATAATCACTATGTTCAACAGGAGATAGACACAAGGTAGGGATGGAGTGGGAAGGGAGGGGAGAAAGTGTTCCATATAGTAAGCCATTAGAGGTGCTCAGGAGAAAGACATCTGGTCGAGGTCAGAGGACGAAGACTACCGATATAGAGGGTGGAATGGGCAGGAGCACCGCGAACGGCAAAGCACTGTGGAAGCCCTATTCCTTAACAGAAGCTGATGTGGCATAGCCACAGACAAAGCTAGCTACTAATTAACAAACAACATGGGGAAAAGTATGGGGAAAACAGAGAGGAAGACCAGTGAAATTTTCCAGAATTAGGGCTGGTTGAAAACAAAACATGAAGAGATGGAATTTTCATGATATAGAGCAAGAGTAAACAGAATTGAACAATTGGATTAACTTTGCTATAACATACCACTAAATGAATAACAAAAGTAATTACAAGGAGTTCTACAAAGTGAAAGATAATTGAACATTCGCATTCTTAACATTAACTATAGCTATAACTATAACCTACAGTATGGAGTAAACCAAACTTTGTGACAAAAATAGATAAATAAATGGATGAATAACAATAATAATAATTATAATGAGCATTAAGGTGAGAGAGAATTGAATTGAATTGAACATAGGGTTTCTCAAGGTTACTATAACATACGCACGGAATAAACGATACTGTGTGGGTACAAAGATAAATTAATGAATAATAACAGTAATTATAATTTGCGCTGTAAAATGAGGTTTAGATATGTGCTAGGTTGGAAACAAGAGTTGCTTATCTGAACATTTTCTCTCTTTCTGACTCCCACTTTGTGAAGCAAAGTTGTAAATATGGGGTAGGGAATCTGAAGGGAGCTAATTTATATAATATGGGGAGGGGGAGAAGCCAAAGAATGGCAAGCACTGTGGCAGCCCTATTCCCTAGCAGGAGCTGATGTGGCGAAGCCATAGTCAAAGCTGGTTACTAATTAACAATCGAAAAGCAAATAGTTAACAAAACAGACAGGGAGAGTGGTGAAATTTTCGAGAAATCATGAAACATGCTACCAAGCTAATGATTTTTGTACTTTTTTTTTTCTTTCCTTTTTATTTCACACTAGATTTCAACTGTTTTTCTTAATCAGTACACATTAGTAAGTGCTCCCACATAACTATATCAACTACTATTTCTTTTATGCACCCAACCTGTGCTTTGAATAGCAAGATATTTTTCAAAATTGCATGCACTCATCTTATTTCCCCATTCTATGTAACAGCACTGGAGCTATTCATACCCAACAGTCTAATAAAAACATACTTATTAATAGCAATAATTGTTATAATGCTCACATCAAAATAGAATTTGATAAATTCCACAAAAACCTAACAATAGACTTAATGGAGCCATTTTATTGGGCAACAGACTGATCATGCACTGTGTTAGAATAACAAGATCAGAAATTCAATTTCTTTACTCTGGACTCTATTGTACCAGAACTCAAATGCTTTTTTTTTTTTTGGAATGGGTAATTACATAAAGTAGTTGTAGTTGTGATTAGTGAAGGTGCATGGCTCAGTGGTTAGAACATTGGGCTTACAATTATGAGGGTTTTGAGTTTGATTCCTGATCTGGGCTGACTGTTGTATATTTGAGTAAAGTGTTTCAGTGTGCATATATGCATGTGTACTTCTGCTGGTGACAAAGGGCCTCTTGCTCAGAGTAAAAGGTAGACTGTATGACGCATGTGTATGAACAGCCATGCTACATGGCAATGAAGTCAATTGCATAAAAGCAACGGAATTGAGCACAAATAACAATATAACTGGATGAATCACTAGTAAAAGCTCTTCATGAACACTGTAAAAACAAAGTTTAATAATGACATCTAATAACAAACAAGCATGTAGGACATGTTTTTCCCTCCTACAAGTTAAACCAAACAGTTGTTTGTACAAATAGAAGTTGAAAAAGATGGTAAACATCAGTTTTAAGAGGACACATTTGACAGCCGATAGAGTGCATTTCTTAACTCTCGCTTAAAAATGTCCCAGAAAAATTAGACTTTCTTGTAAACACAAGGTCAGCATTTAGGTTACTGACAAGGGGGTGAGAGAAGAAAGGATTTGTCAAAATTGAAGAGTGTCTTATAAGTCACCAAATATGATAGGTCATGTCATAAGTTAATTATATGGCAATCATATGCTCAAAAACACCATAATGTCATAATTTTAACAGAAAATATACTAAAAAACAAATTCATTTCTTGTTTTATATCACTGATACAAATAAAAATTTGAAAATAAAAGAAGACTGGTAAACATCAGTTCTGACAGCTAATAAAGTGCATTTTCTCCCAAACAAAAAAATGTCTCAGAAAATCAGTCCATGTCTTAATAACAAGGTCAGGATTTATATCATCACAAGAAAAAATAAATGCATTGGATCTGTTTGTACCCTGTACACTCTACTATCCCCGCCTTGAATTACAGGCACAACAGAAACAGGAAGGTAGAGTGAGAGAAAGTTGTGGTGAAAGAGTACAGCAGTGTTCGCCACCATCCCCTGCCGGAGCCTCGTGGAGCTTTAGGTGTTTTCGCTCAATAAACACTCACAACGCCCGGTCTGGGAATTGAAACCGCGATCCTATGACTGCGAGTCCACTGCCCTAACCACTGGGCCATTGCGCCCCCAATATATGACTGGAATTCATGTATAATAATGGTTTCAAATTTTGGCACAATTTCAAGGCATTTTGAAACAGACCCAAGGTTAGCTTGGGTCTGTACTTTAAAACACTTGCCCAAGGAATTGTACAGTGGGGCTGAACTCAAAACCACATGGCTGCAAAGTGAGCTTTTTAACCACGCTGCCATGCCTGCATTTATGTCAGCTTGTTCCTGTTATCTTTGAATTGGTATTTTCCCCAGTTAACAAATTAACTCCACCTTACACATTCCACACAGAATTATTCATCTTTAATTTCAGGAATAATATCTGTCGCTTTAGTTATATACGAGCCGGAAGTGTTAGGCATAAATTATCAACATCATATGGCATTTTATATTAAAGAGCTACGTAGTGGCATACAGTTCTATGATCTTATAAGAAAGAGAACTAAAATATTATTCATTTATTCATTGATTAAAACCGGGATTATTAATTCCTTGTCTCTCCAACCATTAATTTGTATAAAATTGAAAAACGTTTTTTTTCCTGACTTGCTAATTGTCATTAGTCAGACAATTGTAATCAAACCATTATTATCTGGAGCTATTCTGAGACATTCAGGCAGTGATAAATAAGCTATTAGCATTATCTGACCATTTTAAAAATCATTTTGTCAATTATGTTGGTTATTGACATGCTTTTGTGAACACACTCCCACATATTGCTATAGATCATTATAACATCACACCATTTAAAGCCACTGAGGAGACATGAAAACTCTGAACTGTTCGTTTTTTTCATTGCAAGTAGGCTCTAGTCTTTGTGGTTCCTTGACCTACTCTTTACTCCTTTACTTGTTTCAGTCATTTGACTGTGGCCATGCTGGAGCACCGCCTTTTAGTCGAGCAAATCGACCCCAGGACTTATTCTCTGGAAGCCTAGTACTTATTCTATCGGTCTCTTTTTACCAAACCGCTAAGTTACAGGGACGTAAACACACCAGCATCGGTTGTCAAGCGATGTTGGGGGGACAAACACAGACACACAAACATACACACACACACATATATATGTATATATGTATATATATGTATATATATATATATATATATATATATATATATATATATATATATATATGATGGGCTTCCTTCAATTTCCGTCTACCAAATCTACTCACAAGGCTTTGGTTGGCCCGAGGTTATTTTAGAAGACACTTGCCCAAGGTGCCACGCAGTGGGAATGAACCCACAACCATGTTGTTAGAAAGCAAGTTCTTAAACACACTGACATTTCTGTACCTATATTTTCTAAATATAATTTAGGATATGATTTCATTGCTGAGTTTACAATCTACATGATTTATATTATACTAGCTATCATAGGCACAGGGTCACAGATTTAGGGAGCAAGGACTTAATTACAGGAACTGACCCCCAACATTTGACTATCACTTATTTGATTGGTTCTGAGAAGAGGGGAAAGCAAAATTGACCTCAGCATCTTTGAACACCACACATTAATGAGCAACTGGCTAAATTAGTAATTTTCTCTCCTGCTGAGACGCAAGTAGTTTTGTTTTACAGACGGATTTGTAACACAGCAGGGAGAAAATGTTTAAAAATAGAGATAGTCATAAGTTATTCTCTTTATCTGTCTGCTACAAGACCCAAACCATCATCAATCTTCCACTCCCCACCACCACTGAAACATAAAACACATTTAGACACCCTTCTAAAGGCACTGAAATATGTATATATGTGTATATATATATATATATATATATATATATATATATAGTGTGCTCTTCACAATCCAAGACCTAATTCAAGCATCATTATTCTTTTTAAGACAAGGGTTCTGATATGAATAAAAAATAACTGACACCTCCCACCTCAACTTCATGAACTTTAAAAAGAAACAAAGGCAGACTTTTTGGGAGGGGTCCAGGGAACAATGTATCATCATTACCATCATCATCGTTGTTTAATGTCTGCCTTCCATGCTGGCATATGTTTTTTTCAGTTTAGGAATTTGTATGGCCCCATGCCATGAAAAAATGACAGCTAATTGTAGTATTTTATATATAAATAAGGTATAAAATAAGGTACATAATAATCACAGATACAAACATTCACAACATACTTCCCTTGTACACGCACATACATAAACACATATGCTCATACAGAGTTGAAACACTGTTTGATTTTTCTTTTCAGCATTGAATGTTCACACACACACAGTCACATGACTCCTTTTTACACACACACACACACACACACATATACTCATGCAGAGTTGAAACACTGATGTTTTTTTCACCATAGAACTTCCATCATCCCACTACCAAGTTTACCATCACGCCTTCCTTTCTCATTCATATGTTGTGACGGAGAAAAACACAAGAATATTAATATAGTAGATTATCTCCAATGCTTATTCTTATTCATTGTGAAGGCAAGAAATATAAACCACAGATAAATAAGTAATTTTGACAAGAGGCAAAAACAAAAGGAATACATCAGTTTTGACTATGTGAGTCAATATGAAATACCCAGAAGTATTTGAACTCAGAACCCTAAGGCAAGGTGTTTGCAGCAAGTGAAAGCCTTGAAAGCAACCAATTACCATCTTTGTGATTCAAGCCTCTCCGAGTATTTCCTCTCAGTTGGGAACATAACCCCCCCCCCCCTTAACACCACCTGGTCCTTGGGCACCCTTCGTAGAGTCTACTCTGTTACAAGCATTTGGTACAGGTCTCCAGTTTGAGAATATCATCCTCCAAAGTCTTTGAGGGTCTGTAAACTATCTTGAGAACTGCTTTCTTCAGACTGATTAAAAAAGTTGAGTAGGCATGGCTGTATGGTAAGAAGTTATCTTCCCAACCACATGGTTTGGGGTTCAGTCCTACTGTGTGGCACCCTAAGCAAGTGTCTTCTACTATAGTTTTGACCTGACCAAAGCAAAGCACCTTGTGAGTGGATTTGGTAGATCGAAACTGAAAGAAGTCCATCATGTTTGTGTGTGTGTGTGTGTGTGCATTTGTCCTCCTACCACTGCTTGACAACTGGTGTTGGTGTGCTTACATCCCCAGAACTTAACAATTTGGCAAAAGAACTGAATGAATAAACACCAGGCTTTAAAAACAAAAGTATTGGCATCAATTCATTCAACTAAAAATTCTTCAAAGTGGTGCCACAGCATGGCCGCAGACTAATGCTGAAACAAGTAAAAAAAAAAAGATAAAAGATTGCCCACACTAGCTTATGAAGCAAAAAGAAAGCATGTGTATGTGTGTGTGTGTGTGTGTGTGTGTGTGTGTGTGTGTGTGTGTGTGTGTGTACAAAAAAATGAATGAAGTTGAAAATGAACAGAGGGTGGATAAGAAGATTTATTTATATTAATAAACTTAACCGGTTTTGCATTTGTATGATTTTTCAAAAGTGTAAGAATGTAGGGACACAGAGCTGTTCCTTGAAACTTAGACTTTTGAAAATCATACAGATCAAAAACCAGTTAAGTGTATTAATATTAAATATAAATAAATTTCCTTATACATCTTCTCTACATTTTCCACTTTATTTCCTCTATACTACTACTACTTGTATTGATTAGTAATGATAGACAGACAAACAGATAGACAGAGTGACAGACATTCGTGATAGATAAACCTATATCCATCCCTATGTGTTCATGTGTGATTATACACATGTTCTACCTTTGGTATTGGAGTACTTCTTTTCACCTTGTTTTGCACGTATGTGTTCATGTGTGAGTATGTATATATATATATATATATACACTCACACCCACACATGAACACATACATATGCGCGCGCACAGACAACAGTAAAAAGAGATTACTGCTATTATAAAGAAAAACAAAACGGGGACAATTTTTTTTTTAAATAGTTCGATATAAACACACCAGCCAAAATATTTACAACTTAGAATATTATATCAATACATGAGTGTGTGTGTGTGTGTGTGTGTGTGTGTGTGTACACGGTAATAAATGAGATGAAGCATTCAGCAACCTAAATAACTCCGAAGAGGAAGAGTGGGGTTTCCTGCCAATTGTAGCCAAAAGGTATTTGACATGCTCCCTTTAAACAACAAGCTTCACTCATCTGAAGTAGAAAAGTACGTGGGGAATCAGTTGTTGCTTATTGAATACATTCTAGCGCAAAGGTTATTGTTATTGTTTTTTTTTACAACCCCACCCCCACCCATACAAACCGTAGTGTCTGAGGGGGTATAAATATATTCTAAAAAAACAAAAGACAAAATACAGAAAGGAGTTATTTAAGCACGTCCCCCGAGTCAACCCAGACTGTGCAAAACTACAATTACAAACGTTCCATCAACGACCGTTCTGTCTATGTAGCAAGAGATAGAAGACTTACGTGTCCTTTCCGGTTTAAGGCGGTAAAATATGATTCGAAGAAGATTTGATTGCTATCTTTAGCAGGTTGAGCAACCAAGCAGAAAAAACGAGATTCCCTGATTTGGCTCGTAACACACACACACATATGTGCGTATGTATGTACGTACGTACGTATGCGAATAACAAGAGTTATTCACCTTGAAGTCACCTAGACTTTTATCAATTTACCTTTTGGAAAAGTAACAAAGAAAGAAAGCATACCACATGCTAAAAAAAAAAGCAAGAAAGAATAAATTAGCAGGGAGGGTGTTTGGTGGGGGTGATACCAGATACTGACAGTATAAATCAAATAATGACGACAACGATAATGATGATGATGATGATTGCTTTTTACTGTTTCTTTTATTTAGATAAGGTTAACCGATAGCGCCGACAACACTTCCAAACAAATTAGCTAAAGATATAATTTATGTATGTTTGCTTTAGAATTCTACTCGTATTCTCCAATAAACATGTGTCTGAGGAAAAATAAATTAAACGTAACTGCGTACTTTTACAATATTTGACATTCATACAAAGCATTGTTTTATGCTATTTCTCTGTGTGTGTGTTTGTGTTACAGGTAACTAAACTCAGGACGAAGACTTTCTATATAACAATAACTGGCAGGTAACATTAACCAGGGGACATAATAATATCCTAAACGTGTTTGCGACCCACTGCTTTTGATACTAGAACGGACGGGTATATGCTTAATAAACGAAGCGCATATACATACATATATACAAATAAACAAAGGCCTCTGGCTTCGAAAACAAGTAACATATATGTAACATGCATATACAAAACAGAGAACTACATATCTACACAAATCGCACACACGTTCGCATATAGAAATACACCCAGCCAAACACACGTACCCTGACACACAAATACGCGCGCACGTTCACACTATCGTCAGTATCATAACACGAAAATCTTGCACTTGGAAATAATAAAAGAAAAACGGTATAAGATGGCTATTCAACTCTGTGTGCGTGTACATGTGCAACTATCTATGTTTCTCTCTATTTATATCCATGTAGATATAAATAAGTCTCCATACATGTGCGCGCACTCATTCACACATTATGTAAAACAAGCTCAGGTGAGTTGATTTTATATGACGAGATGCACAAATCAGCAGATGTCACGTGAGGTGTGAGATATTGATTTCTTCACTCGGGTGCAAACAACATAATAAATGTATCAGAAACACGAGCCCCTTTAATGATGGGCATTATAACAGAGTGTGTGTGGAGAGAGAGAGAGGTAGGACAGACAGACAGACAGACAAACAGATAAGGTAAACTAGATCAAAGTCACAGGTTAAATACACATCGAGAGCATCTACCTTTCCGCTCTATGAACCAGAGCTTAGCAGAAATAATGTGTAATATTTTACGTAGCATTTCTTACATAGCTGCATAAACCAATTCCGTCCAGATACGGAATAACAGGAATTTAAGAATAGAGTGGTACCTTGATTTTAAGAATACAGTGGTGCTTTGATTTTAATTTGTTCTGTGACGGAGCTCGTAACTCAAATTACTCGTATGTCAAATCAATTTTTCCCCACTGAAATGAACTGAAACGTCATTAATCCGTTCCGGGCCCCACGAAAAACACTGCAATTTTTTGAGTTACATGTTTTTAAATAAGAAAAATGTATTTGTAAATAACGAATATTGTTTTAAAAAAAAAAAACAATAGAATAGAAGGTACCGCAATAAACTAGTTTTATTAAGTATAATGTACAGCATTTACCTAGATCAGACGTCTTAAGGATGCTGACGGAGGTGGAGAAGAAAGGCTGAACTAAATAACTGAATCTTATTCGCTGATTTTGGCCCTTTTCGCCACACTTTCCTCACTTTCATCTGCAGGATTTTTTGATAAAAACGTGTCAAATAACGTCCGTTTCGTCCTATTCTGAAAGGAGTGAGGCAAGTGTCATTAACTAACGCCGTCGCAACTTTTTCAGAGTGTTTCTTTTGAATAAGGTCTGAAAGTTTCTCCCACATTTCCAACATTTCCTTTATCGCACTTGTAGAGATAACCTCCTCCGCGTCACCTATTTCCTGCAAAACCTCCATGTGCTGCTGCGCCTGTAACTCCTTTAGCTCCTCCGTTGTCAGTTCCTCGGAGTGCTCCTCGAGGAGCTCGTTGGTGTCACCTTCATCTATGTCCAGGCCCATGGACTTGCCGAGGGATACAATCTCCTCGAGCACCACTGCCGCTTTGGGTCCGAGTCTTTCAAAGGCCGTTTCAGACACCAGCTCAGGCTACAGTTTCTTCCAAGCAGAGATCAAGGTCCTGCTTGTAACACCCTGCCAAGCCATGCCGATAATTCTGAGGCATATCACAATGTCAGAGTGGTCCTCCAAGAACTCTCGAAGAGTGAGGTTTGTGCTCTCCATCACCTCAAAGCAGCAGCGGAACAGGTGCTTGGTAAAGAGTTTCTTGAAATTAGAAATCATTTGCTAGTCTAGGGGCTGCAGAATAGTAGTGCTGGGTGGAATGTAGAGAACCTTTAAAAACTTGAACTCTTTGAGGATGTCATCTTTGCAGTTAAGTGGGTGATCAGGTGCATTGTCCAGGACGAGAAGGGCTTGCAGGGGTAGGTTATTGAACGAATGGCCTAGAGAAGACCATCTGTGTACCAGCAAGACCCTGCTCGCTTCCACATGGCCTCTGCTAACCAGATGTGGCTGACAGAGAATTTTTCACAATCGTGTAATTTGATCATCAACATGTAGGCTCCTAAATCTTTTTGATTTGAACCCCATGGAATACTCTATTTGGGTATGTTATTGAGAACAAGACCAACGAGCAGCCCCACAACACCAAAGATTCATTAACCCTTTCATTACTGTATTTATTTTAAGATGCTCTGTGTTTCTTTCAATTACTTTAAATATAACAAAGAATTTAGTAAAATAACTTAGTTATCATTCAGCTAGTGTTAGGAACGTTAATTGTGACTAAGGTTTGGAGGAAGATTTTAATTGAAAACTTATGGAAACAAGACATTTGTACTCAGAGCCAGAGCCGGTTTCAGCTGGGTTAGTAATGAAAGGGTTAAAGGCAGCCATTATAGAACCACAGATACATTTGGGACTACATCAAAGCAGTTATTGAGACTAAAGATGGATTTGCTAAATAATACATTTCTTTAATATACCATTTTTCTGAATATATATATCAGTTTTTTTCTTACATTTTTTTTCTCAATTACTTGGTACACCTCATATACAAACATTACCCATTTACTTTATGAAAATATTGCAGTGCTGAAAATCTTGCTCTTATATGAAATTCCATAACAAGTAACCTATTTTCCGTTGACTTTCATGTTACATAGACACCAGTGGGAGATACATTTCATGTTATGGATTTCCACATTATAACAAAATTGTCAGGAATACTTGAAGGTTTCCAACATCAAATTGCAAATTGTTTTTGTCAACCCACTGCCATCTTTCTAGAGGTTTGAAATAATTGGAAATTTTTGGTTGCCATTGATATTTTCACATCATTAGTGGCTGTTCACATAAATGAAGACATGCCTGAGAGAATTATTAAAAAACAATAATGACCTCAACATTTTTCTTTCAAGTACTTCTAGTTTTCAAACTATGATGACATTACAGAGCTTATGACACTGTGACATGGAATCTTAAAGAAACTCGTTGAAGGAGTCAAGATATACCACGTCAACATCTGAAAGAGAAGCTGCTTCAATCTTTCATCATAATGATGTAGAGGCTACGCGTGATAGTGTCTACTAAAATGGAAACTGCACTTAGTGTCACTCAGGAAGCCGATTTCTTCTGAGACTGTAACTACTTTATCTATGTTAATTTGTTCCACAATTTTACTGGTATGCGAAGTCAGAAAGAGATGGGATTGTAATTCTTAGCAGCTGTTCCACTTTGTTTTTTTATGAACAGGATTTAGCATTCTCTCAGCTTCTTGAGAAGCTAATCATTTGCAAGTATCTCAACTGGTTTTGCTAGAGCCATTTTGCATATCTTTAACAGAACTGTCGAGAATTTGAAAACCAATAGGACTTGCCAAACTTAAGCTCATTTTATCTACACTAATCTTTCTCCTTTTAATCAAAGGCTGCTACTTCCCAGTGGAAAATTGTAAAAAACTCCCATCTGGTTTATTTGTATTATTACCATCAAGACAGTAAAAACAATTTTGAATTTTGAATGACAGAGGACTGAGATAAGTGGTGTATTGCTGTACTCAAGAAGACCCGCCCACCACAACAGAACTGAAATCCTAAAACCAAGGTGCCACATAAAAAGCATCGGTGTGCGTGGGGTAAAAAAGCACTGGTGCTGTGGTGCCACTTAAAAAGCACTAGCAATGGTGCTTTGTAGAGTGGTTGGCATTAGGAAAGGCATCTAGCTGTAGAAACCAAGCCAAAACAGACTATGGAACCTGGTGCAATCCTGGCCATACCAATTCCTGTCAAGCCATCCAGCCCATGCCAGCATGGAAAACAGATGCTAAATGTTGATGATGATGATGATTTGGTATTTCACCTATCCTTTGTGGGACCCTAGCCAGCCAACTGTTTCCTTGGAACATAGGACCCAGCAAAGATGCACTAAAGCTGATTTGCTTTGCAAATTAGTACAAAAGTTTAGGCTGCTTTTATGCTTTCTACAGACCTGCTTTCCCGTTCAACTTTCTCTTCGTTTCATGGGAGTGTTTATTTCATTCTCAATTTCTAAGAGTATCCTTTTTAAGTGGGATTTGTTAATATAAATGATTTGTAACCTTTGCTCTCTGTCTTATCAGAATCTTTCTGTCTCTGGAAATTATATAAATTTTGGCCTTTAGCTTACATTTTCATGTCTTTGTCTTCTTGCATTGAGAGAATTTTGAGCCAGTTCTATTTATATATTTCTGTTTGAATTGATTTCCGGTGAGCTTTTGAGAAAAATGCAGATGGGGAGGAGAGTCTGATAAAGTTTAAGTGTCCTTTGCGAGATGTCAAATGAATATTTTTTGGACTGTACATTGTTAATTCTATAATGTTATGCACAGAGAAAATTGTAGGTGTCATTGTTACATTATGGGAGAGTTTTATGTTATTTGTAAGGCAGAGAACTAACATATGGCTCTTGGGTAAAATATTACCAGTTCTAAAACTGCAATTTACTGAGGCCCAGGAGAGATTCCAGGCATGGCTGCATGATTAAGTTTGTAATCGCACTACACAACACTCGAGAGAAATGTTTGCTAGTGCAAGCCCCAGGTTGATCACTACCTTGCGAAAGGAATCTGGTATATAGAAGATTGGTGTGCAAGTGTTAATTTTGACACTAGTCAAAAAATTTGGTGTTGTATATATAAGTTGTTCCTTTAAGCCCTGTAAATTAGCAGCTCAACAAAATTGGTATCAGACCGAAATAAGTAATGGGCCTGACATGACTGACTCACCATCTTTTATGGTGGCATAGGTTGAAAGATTCAACAGGATCTGCCAAGCCTGAGGACAGCGTCATACTCCAATGTCTGCTTTGGCTGGTTTCTATGGCTGGATCATCATCATTATTTAATGTTCACTTTGCATGCTGACATGGATTGGATGCCCCATATACATACAAACATACATACACTAGCCAAAATAAGTTTAACACCAATGATGATAGTGCTATTCCTTCATTAATTTATTTTTAACAAAACCGTATAAAATTATTTTACTTTTTACAGTTCATGTAGAATATTTTTCTCTTTCGAATGACATAAGTGTTATATATCTTTCTACAATTTGAATAATTTTAATACGCAATTAATTCAAATGATTAAGAATTCGGCAAAATGAGTTTAAGACCGTACCAACATTATTTTGTTTAAATTGAAAATTTATGGCAATGAACAAAAATTTATTATCAGTATCTAGTTCCATAGCCATTATTTTCAATGACAGCCTTACAACAACAGGACATGGAATTCGACAAATGAACACAAAAGACACTTGGAATGTTCTGCCATATTTCTTCAATAAAATTATATAACTGGGACAAATTTTTTGTTTTTTTTAGCATGACTCTTTTCGAAACATAATTCTATAAATTTTCTATCAGATTCAAATCCGGGCCCACCATATTATTGCGCTCAAAATATTGCAAAACTTTCCTAACCTTATGAACAGGACAATTGTGCTGTTGGAAAATAGATTCCTGTGACATCTGATTATTTGAATATAGCAGCATATTTTCATTTACTAATTGCAAATAGCCTACACTGTTGAGTCTGCCATCAACCTTAACAATTGGACCAACACCTAAGCCACTGAACGCAGCCCACACCATTACCTCCACCTGCGCCGTGTTTTTGACACACTTAGGATGGAATTCTTCAGTTGAATGGCATTTAACATAAGTCTTTCCGTCTGATCCAAAGATGCAGAAGTGGAATTCGTCACTCCAAAGAACTTTTGACCAGTCTTTAGCCATCCATTCAATATGACTTCGGGCAAACTTGATTCACTTCCGCCGGTTCATCTCAGAAATTATCGGCTTCTTTAGAATGATCCAGCTGAACAGTCCAAATTCTTTTAGGCAGTTTCTCACAGTTTGTGGTGTAAAGCTAATGTCAGTTTCATTAGATAATTGCTTGCAAATGTCCACTGCTGTTAGCATTCGGTTACCTTTAAGGTAACCATGGTTAGGGGTTCAGTCCTGCCTCATGAACAGTGTCAGCTAACATTCTTTACTATAGCCACAGGTTGACTTATATCTTGTGAGTGGTGGAATTGGTCGAAAGAAACTAAAGAAGCCTCTTATAGGAAATTCTTTACATGTCTATCCAACATGTAAATCTTTGTAATTCCTATTAGCAAATAAAACACATGTAATGGAGAATAAATAATACCAAACATTTTCCTTTTTCCTGTTTTCTTACACAATAACTCTGCAAGTAATATTTCCATAATTTTTCAGATTTAATATGTATTTTGATTATCACACAGCAGCAATTAATGGTTACATATTGACTGTCATATTGAGAGAGAGAGAGAGAGAGAGAGAAAATGCATATGTGTGTGTGCATACATGTTTGTGTGAGTTTGTATATTTCCTGTTTTTACATGTTCACAAACTGTAAACAAAACAGCCTTGCTATCAATGCAGTGGTGTTGCATTCTTGCAGTTAATAACAAAAGTGCACCCAAGCCTCAGGACATGTCATGACAGGTTGCACAATTTTCTTTCATCTGTGCAAAACATCAGAAAGTCAATGCTAAAATAATGATTTCAGATTTTTACAAGGGCAGCTTGGGGGAGGGGATTGAGTCGATTACATCAACCCCAGTGCGTAACTGGTACTTATTTAATCGACCCTGAAAGGATGAAAGGCAAAGTCGACCTTGGCGAAATTTGAACATCAAACGTCGTGATGACTCAATGCTACAACAATGATCGCAATGATGATCTGGTCCGGCAATCCATCACCATTATCTTACCTTTTCTCCCAGATACTTCCACCCATCATTATATAAATTGTTGTTGGCACTCCGTCGCTTACGATGTCGAGGGTTCCAGTTGATCCAATCAACGGAACAGCCTGCTCGTGAAATTAACGTGCAAGTGGCTGAGCACTCCACAGACACGTGTACCCTTAATGTAGTTCTCGGGGATATTCAGCGTGACACAGAGTGTAACAAGGCTGACCCTTTGAATTACAGGCACAACAGAAACAGGAAGAAAGAGTGAGAGAAAGTTGTGGTGGAAGAGTACAGCAGGGTTCGCCACCATCCCCTGCCAGAACCTCATGGAGCTTTAGGTGTTTTCGCTCAATAAACACTCACAATGCCCGGTCTGGGAATCGAAACCACGAGTCCGCTGCCCTAACCACTAGGCCATTGTGCCTCCACATTATATAAATATAGAGTAGCTATATATCTTCTCTATAGCAAGACACCTTTGCTTATCCCTACCCTCTCAAATACTATTCCTACCTCCTTAGTCAAGAGAGCTTTTCCCTTTTCTTGTTCTGCAAGTTACTTGGAAACACCACTAAAAAGGGACATAAAAGGGGCACTCAGTGCACTCTGTAAAGTGGTTGGCTTAAGAGGAGCATCCAACCATAGAAACCATACCAAAGCTGATAGAGCATAATGCAACCCCACGTTGCCATGCATCACCAGTTCCTATCAAACTGTCCAAGCCATGCCAGTATGGAAAACAAACGTTAAATGATGTTGTTTATGATGAGGTGTGGTAGGAAACTTGCTTCCCAATCACATGGTTCCAGGTTCAGTCCCACTGCATAGCACCTTGGGCAAGTGTTTTCTACTATAACCTTGGACTGACCAAAGTCTTGTGAGTGGATTTGGTAGACAGAAACTGAAAGACCATCGTATAAATAAATATATATACAACTTGCTCACTGTGGGATGGTTGGCTGCCTTGTCAGTACATAGACTTGAGCTTCCTTGCAGCTAAGAGGGTTTTTACCTCTTACTTCTAGCAATGTAGGTGCTACCCTGCACTATCACAAAAGCTAAGTATAGGGGCTTATCTTTATATACATGTGTGTGTGTATGTATATATATACATGTGTGTGTGTGTGGATATATATATATATATATATATATACATATGTATATACACATGTATATATATATATATATATGTATATACACATGTATATATATATATATATTTATATACACATGTATATATATATATATATATACACATATATATATACATATGTAGTTTATATATATATTAATATTATCTCAGTTTTAAAAAACCTTGACAATGTAAATATGTTAATAGTTACCATGGGTAGCAAAAATTACACAAAAAACCAGGATATCACACCCGTTTTATAGGTAGAGATACCAAGTTAAAGTGATGCATTTTGAGTAGATATGAATAATAACAATAAATGGAGCAAAACGCATATAAATAAAAGTTCCTTTAATTCCTACACGGCCGCACTCAAATGAGTGAAACAATTAAGAGATAAAAATATACACATTTTATTAATGCGTTAGGTTCCCCCACATAGAAAAACTTTGAATGATTTAGATTAAGCAAGTAATTAATAGACAAAAACTCCCTGTAAGAGTGCTCAAAATCTAAATAAAAACAAGGGAGTTAACTCAAATAAGATTAACCTTAAACGAAATTCATGGACAATATAGACAATGCTGATAATTATTTCGGTAATTTATCTCAGGTGATCCAAGTTTTTCAACTCACCTCCATCACAACCTACCGTATTTAGCTTTGCAGAAACGCTTCCCTGTGGCGTTTTCCTTCGGCCATATTGTTGCTAATACGGAGCTTGACAATGAAGGGACATTCCCTCTTCACCAGCTGTCGACTTGAAGTTCATCAATACTTATTATTTATTCGGAACCTCTCCACTGTACCACCTCCTCTAACAGTGCCGAACATCGCCGACGTTAACAGGGAAACGTTCAAGGGTTGGTTCAAAAACGGGCTGGGAGGGGGGGGGGTCAAAAACGGACGGGGGTCCACGATGTCGCACATTGTCTCTCTTGTTAAATCCCCCCAACCTACATCATTCCTCCGAGGAAGCAAGCAACAGTTAGTTCTAAGCATGCATTCAATTAGCATGTCATTTAGAAATTGTGAAAACGAACAGGAAGTATTTACGTATTCACTTAGTGAAAAATGCCCAATGATAACATACATACATATATATATATATATATATATATATATATATATATATACGCACACATACCATCGACATGGTAGAGAGGATATATATAAATAGCTTTATATAGAAAGCAGATATAATTGTAATTCATTGCTCACAAGGTTTTTACTATTTAATCGGTAGTATCTAGAAGGTTCATGAGATACAAGCATACATTAAAAATATATAGTACACTACACACTGAACTATTAGAGCTGTGTGGATATACGTGGCCATCGACATACGCAGAAACACACAAGCACATATTCAAACAGCTGCAACTGAAAACAATATAGGAAAATAGAGTGCCATCAACCCCTTCATATTGTGGAAACGATAGCAATGCTATTCTCCGCCACAAACACACAAATAGAAGTACATTATATATATACTCACATATGCACATGTACATACACACACGCAGGCACCTACATGCATAAATTACACATAGGCAAGATCTGGGTAGGTATTTATTTATTTATTCGAGGTATGAAAACCGATAGTATAAAAAGAACAGAGAGAGATGAAGGAAAGAATGGGTGTGGCTGTGATACCAAGCCGATAACCAACCGAATCAAAACGAAATTCTATTAACGTTACTGATCGATTATTATAGTAGAATTTTTAACTAAAACACGAACTGACACTAATACCACTCACACTAAATACTGTCATCACGACCACGACAAACATCAAGGACTTTTGGAAAGAGAGAAAGTAAAAGCTCGGCTGATTGACTAAAAATACAAACCATGGATAGTTGATACTCTTTCAATAACGGTTGATTTTTTTTTTTTTCTCCATCTAATTGAATTTAGTTGAAAACATGGAAATAACATTAAAAAAAAAACAGAGGGAAGATTAGTAAATAGTGCAAAAACAAATTTAATTATCAAGGTTCGGCATTACTTCCTAGTGTTTTTTTTTTAAATTTCATATTCGTATGATTAGAGAAATCACGACTGAAAGAATGGAATGTAATTAAACACGACTATTGCGTTTTCATTTCAACCAGTTTCCGTATATAAATATATATATATATATATATAAGGTTTAAATAACCACCTTTAAGGGATAGAAAATATTTGAAAACATGGAAATAACGTAAAAAACAGGAAAGATTTTGAATATATATATATATATATATATATACTATATGTAACTGTAACATCTGGTAACAAAACCAACTAGTGTGAAATTTCCGAAACTCATCTCTCGACCCTGAGGAAAACTTCCTTTTTTTTTTCTCATAACAAATTCCCATACAATCGAAATGTACACCATCTAAAGCATATTTGTAGAAAAATTTAATAAAAATACACCTTTCTGGAAGTTATGAGGAAAGAAACCGAGGGAGGGGCACAATTGTGTAGCTATAGTCATATATAACGTTACACGTACATTTATTTCTTTAAAAAATTCTTCAGCCATAAACTAATCAGGATTCTTGAAATATATTTTTAAAAGCAAGGATACACTTGAAGTAGATTAACAGACATGAGTGGTTAACCCCTAAAGTATAGACTATTACACAGATTCACAAGTCGCGTACAATTACACACTCACACATAGATGTGTGGGTGTGTATTTCATCAACCCACACAATAAAACTGTCGCGTACACACACACACACACTCATATATATATTATATATACATGCATATTTTACACGTGTGTATAAATGGGAGATAAACTATACTCGAGGTCTCTACACGCAAAATACATTATGGGTTTTCGAATAATTACTTTTGCTATTCACTGCGACCCATATGTACATGAGACATCTATAAAGCGAAGGTGGGTAATTTGATCAAATACAGAGAATTATAAGAAAAAATGGAGGGGGTCTTTTTTTATCCTTGTACCCGCCCTTTTCCAATCAGGACATTTAATTTTCGCATTGCAACGCTTTCTACTTTACGAGACAATGAGAGAGCTTCTATGTGGTAGCACGAACTGCTGGAAATATCAACTTAAATCTTACTCAAATCATATCTTATCATCTTAAACATGGAACAATTCGGGTAATCTTGGAATATATCCCTAATTAACCGGTGATAATGGCTGTAATGCCTTAGATCACAGATCTGCCCCGTTTTGGAAACAGACTCGAAGCTAAACAATAACGAAAACGATTACAAGTAAAAACAAAAAAGACAATGAACTTGGCTAAGTCACGTTTTTCTATAGAATAAAAGAGAAAGTACATGTAGAGATTGGCTTAGTTAGGTTACTACTGTTGGTTGTGTTAGTTTCGGCTACCATGGTTATGGAGATGCGGGCGGGAGACATATGAAGAAAGGGTGATGCAATCAACAATTACCAGTCGGATGTTGTTAGGCTCAACAACCGAGAAAAGACAAAAAATAACAGCTCCAACAGGGATGTACATCTGATGATGTATAGTATTATATATTACATTATATTATTATATTTTAGTTGTACAGCTTTGATTAGTCATAGAGCTTTAGGTATCTATTTACAAACCAAAAACAATACTTAACGAGTTTGAAAGCCATACATACATACATATATACAAATACACATAAATATATAACTACAATATAAAGTATACATATAGCTATACACACACACCCACATAGACTTTTCATTACGCGCCCTCATCAAGAAATAAGATACTTTTTATACGCTTATGCGACATGATTGTTAATATCTCCTCCATGCACTTTTGCTTTAACTAATTATAACCTCACTGAATAAAAAAAATAATACTAAAACAGTAATGAAGGGAGGAGGGCCATCAAGACGTTAAAAGCGAGAGGGGTCAATGATCTTTATGTGTGGATGTATGTTATGGAAGAGAGGAGAAGAAAAAAGAATGAACGAAATTACGAGGATAAATTTTATATTCATTAAAGTATGATCTCTACGGGAAAACCATGTTATTTATCTATGAATTAATTAATCACTTCATTCTTACTCAATATCTGTGTGTGTGTGTGTGTGTGTTGGAGACTGCGCTTGCCGATAATGTCACTTATTTAAGATTATTCAATTTGAAAGGCTCTGTATCAGCGATATGTTTGAAGCATGTTGGAAACAATTTTTTACGATTCCACAATTTTTCGTTTCACACTCCTTTGATGAAGTTGCTACTTCATACCATGCACATGCTTGCTTTCATTGTCACACACTTCTGTATCCATAAAATACACGCATACGTATTTAATTTTTTTAATCAATTAAGGTTAAATATATCGTCACTGACCTATAATGAGTTTAGGGAAATTAAGAGAGAGAGAGAGAATATAAGATGAAAGTTCAATTTTATAAAGCTGACTGAGTGCGCCTACACACACACACACACATACACATTTGCTAATTATTTCTACGCATCTACACTTCCTCTACAAGCATGTATTGATTACACTATATAATGTTGGTGGTGCATACAAAATTACAAACATGTCGTGAAATATAATAAAGATTAATGCCATGATGAGATGTAATAATCCAACCATGTACGAACTGAAATATGTGAATAAATAAGAGTAAAAAAATAAATGATTTGGCCGCTGTTATTATGTTTAAAATGGAAATTATTCTCATATTTTACCTTCTCCCTTATGTCTATAATTGTTTAATGGTGAATAAAATACAACTTAAAACAGGATCATATGTACATCAGTTAAAGACTTAACTAATAGAGAGAAAGAGAAAAAGGAATGAATGAGAATTATTAAATATCTCTGCAAATACAAAGAGGTTTATTACTGTTATTATTATAGAAGTGTGTAACCTGATAAACTATCATTTTTTTTATATGGTTCTGCACCTTGTAATGTTAAAGAGAGCAAGTAATAAATATATACAAGTAGAAACAGATAGATAGATAGATGGATGGATAGATAGATTGATGTAATTAGCTTTATCTAAGTGTTTGTTATAAAAACCAGTGATCGGTCAGGTTGGTAAGGTAAGCACGCCGATGTGAATATGTATGTGTATATGTGTGTATATATGTGCTTGGTCATATGACCGAAACCTTTTTTTTTCTCCTCACCTTGACGTCTCAAACTGACAAATACACAGGAAAATTTCTCCAAATCGGAACGGAAAGCAGCCGCATTCGTCGCGTCGTCCAACGACAATGGAATGATTAGACAATGTGTTTGAGTGACTGACAAAGAGAGAGAATGAAAGAGATAGACAGAGAAGATGAGAGAGAGGGAGAGAGAGAAAGGGTAATGTGCGCGTGTAATGGTTGTGATGTACGAGGTTGGGGAGAAAGAAAGGGCGGACTACTATGTAAAGAGGAAGAGGTAGAGGGAAATGTTTTTGAAGAGAGAGGGTATGAAGATAGAGTGACACTGGGACTGGAGCGTATCATGAAAGAGAAAGAGAAGAACGAGAGGTTGAAAGAAAGAGTAGTAGTTAGAGAGCGAAGTAGGAAGAGGAAAGAAAAAGGGGGGAAATTATGGCGTGAGGAAATATGAGAGGGAGAAAGAAACAAAGAAGAAATTTTGCGAGAATGAGAAGGGAAAGTGGAGTTTGAAGAAAAATCGAGATAAAACTCGAAACGGCGGATTAGAGGAAGAGAGAGAACAAGGAATTAAGAAAGAAAGGGTTTTAGAAAGATGCGAAAGAATTTGCGTGAGTGTGAGAGTGAAAGAAAAAAGGGAAGCATCAGTAATTCCATTGCATCGATAGGAGTGTGTGTGTGTGTGTGTGTATATTTATTTATTTATTTGTTTAGATAGATAGATAGATAGATAGATAAAGGTAAACACACACGTAGACAGTATGTATGTTAGCACTGTTGCCTGTCAGAAATCGGATTTGTATTTTTTTTTATAGATTCGATCAAGGGAAAGTGCAGTCGTTTTTAAAAACAAATGTACCCCAACGGTTGACGAATTCGCAAATAATCAAAGGATTGCATGAGGACAGATTCGGTTGTGTCAAGCTCAAAAGATAGATTTGAATTAAATTGATGTTGTCTTTGCAAATATTGAGATTGTCGAACTACTGTTGTCTTGATGGGAAAGAGCAAGACGTCTCTCACGGTTGTAACTATTTATAGTTTATGTCCCAAATGGGCGGTGAAGTGACGGAGTTATTAGAGAATCAGAAATAAATGGCTTGTCATATTTATTTCAACTTTCTACGCGCCGAAGTCTACTTCACCACAAAAAAAAAAAAAAAAAAAAAAGGCGAGGGAAGTACCAATCTAAGGCGGTAGATTAGAGGATCTGTACAAATGTTAGAGTACCTGTTTTGCAGCATCTATTCTGATTCTTTGCCAGAGTGATAACGTTGATAACCTTAATTAGTGAACTGGCATCTTTGGTGCATTTAGTGGTTTTCATTCTGTTGCAAGCATTCGAGCCACGGTCCCAGACTTTAGGATACTTCCCTCCGTGCATTCCACAAGGTTTTGGAAGCCCTGTAGATCATCATTTTCGCTTGACTAGACAACAAATAGAGCAGAAACTGCTTGTAAATCTATGAAGAAATACCGCAAAGGATTTTCGTTCGAACACCACTATTTCGAGTTTTCTTGATGTTTACTCATTTCGCCAGCATACATCAGCGAAAGATACACACTCATACATACACACATATAAGGTGGGTTTCCGCACAGTTTCACTTTACTAAAGATATTGGTCAGCTAAGGGTACCGTAGAATACGCTTGCCCTTTACAACTATCGTTGATACGTGGGTGTTTTGATTGTAGGTATCAAACTTTAAAGCAACATTCCTTCCGTTTTACGTTCCTTCACCAGGCAAGTTGGACAAACAGTTTCTGGTACATGGAATGATGGGAAGAGCAAGAAATCACCTCCTCAAATAGCAAATGGTAATTTACATAACAAATGAAAAATATCCACTTAGAGCATTCTGGATCGGATCTCTGGGACAGGTCACTTCATATCCGGACACGGGTTGGTAAGTCATTTTAACTTCCACCTGTTGAGGAAGATCCGTCCGGAGAAAAGGGGCCTGTCGAAAAGTACGTTCGGAAAAAGACGGATGTCTGTAGTAATGAAGCTAAGGATGACTGGGGCCGTGCTAGTGTAGCCGGTCAAGGCGAAAAAGAAGGAAAAAACGTGAAAAAAAAAAACAGCCAAAGGAGATAAAAACCGGCGGGCTAATTAAAAATGAACCCGGAACATTATATTTGCAATTTTTAATTGTACATAATTCTATTTCATCTGTTTATATTCAACATTCGATTTCTTTCCATTTCATTGTAACCCCATCCGTTTGTAAGAATGTAAGCGTTCGTCTCTTGTAGAGTCCCCTCTATGTATACCTTTATAGGTAAATAAAGAAATCTGGATTGGACCTCTTCCAGCAGAATTATGAGGAACTGGTTGAGATGCTGTACGTCTCTTTCGTTCAGAATCTCTCTGAATTTGTTTCAACTATAACAAGGGATTGAGCTGATTCGCCTCTGCGACTACAATTATGCACTAATGCATGCGATCACAACAACATACCTTGGATTGAATGCAAGATGTGACCAATCTTGTATGGTCTTTAGAAAGCTGAATGTTGGCATCTTACTAACTTAACTCGTTACAGCAGAGCAGCATTTACCAACTTCTTTTAATTAACCCTTTAATTGCGAAATGAAATTTCATAGTTGTTCCAAAAAAATAGAATTGGTATTTGCTGCAAGTCACATTGCCTCAATAAATTGGACATATGGCAACAAAGAAATAGTTTCAAATATGACTTTCCTCAACGAAAGAGAGACTGGTATTAAAAAATGCATTCCGCAGTCAAGGGTAATAAAATTTTGAGTGAATATATCTGATTTCCGTAAAAAAAAAAAATAAGAGTCGAGAAGTCCTTTAAAAGACATTCTATGTTTCTATGTCTCAGGGAACACCTGCATAAAAATTATCATATTTGTTTATTGATCTCGTTATGTTCTTAATTCTATTTCATAAAGTTACATTTCATAAACGAGTAAACAAATCATAAAACTGCCATTGAAAGGTTTGGTAGATTACAACAAAGAATGTTTAAGAAACTTCATCTTAACCAAGATTTCGTTTAGACCAAGTTTCCATACTATTCCTAATTAAGACGTCATTCCACCACCCACGGTAATTTGTCCTTATCAACTACAGATGCCAGGGTTTCAAATATAAAATTAAACAAAAATTACTCGAAAAAAATTGCATTAGCATAATATACAGTAGTTAGATTGCTTATCACTGTTTCTCGCAGAACCCAATAACCTTCCGTGGCATTCCATGGTCCTCCTTTATATTGCCTATAAAATTTCTTAGCAAGACAGACCAAGCCATGTCGGTAGACTTAATCCAGTTGCAGATTATCATGTCTTATGAGAGAAAAGCCGATCATGTGATTGATATGAGTGTATGGAATGCAAAACATTTGGCAACACGATCGCCCAATCAAATTCAGGAAATTGCTTTCATTTAAGCGTCAGCTGCATAGCCTTCAATAAGCTACTCAGGTAAATTTAACTGAAAACCAAGAATCCAAGCCATCAACAGTTAATTATACTCAACTTGATAAAACAAGAGAATCTGGAAAATTCAACTAAAATTGTTAGTGCTTTTTTTTTACTTCAGGAAGCAATGGATGAATTGACATTGAAAATTAAACAATTATCTGGTTTATGATAAAAACGAGGTTTCAATTCCACACTAACTGAACATGAACAAATTTTTTTTACATTTTCTGTACAGTATGGAATGTTCTTTGTTTGCACATTAACAATCAGATAACTGGACGGCACAGATGAACATGGCTATCGTTCAGATTTAAATAAGGTGAACAAAAAGAGTGTGTAAACATACGAAATGCAACATAGTTAAAATCAAACCAGTAATGTCAATGCAGGATTTTCTTTTATTTTTTCCCCTCATAATTAAGTATAAATGATTCAGAACATTGATTCAGTAATAAGTACAACGTGTTTTTCAGATAACAGCGGGAGCTATTTTCGTACCGCTTCCATAACAACAGTGCCATCCTTTTCAATGGATGCATAATGCAGTCCATGACTTTAAAGCGTAGTCGACATGACCGCCATCTTGATTCAGAGTAGCGCAAACAACCCAATCACACTCAACAGTAATTTCTTTTTAATGAACAATTGTGTTAAGAGCTGCATTTTTAACTCCATCTTTAAAATATTGAATGATTCAGGAACAAAGCCACCAACTGAAAGTGAGGTGTTAATAACCTTTGCTGGAGAAATCAGGAATCCATTTTGCATAGAATGCAAACATTCTAAGCGTGCAAATTAATGCAGGTACTGAAGATGGCTGTGGAGGCACATGGTCTGATTAGAGCAGCGGTCGAGGGATCGCGGGTTCGAATCTCAGACCGGGCGATGTGTGTGTTTATGAGCGAAACACCTAAGTTCTATGCGGCTCCGGCAGAAGGTAATGTCGGACTTCTGCTGACTCTTTCGCCACAACTTCCTCCTTGCCACTCTTTCCTCCTGCATCTAGCAGCTCACCTACGACGGACCGGCGTCCCGTCCAGGTGGGGAACCTATACGCCAATGAAACCGGGAAACCGGCCCTAATGAATCAGGTATGGCTCGAGAAGGAACAAACAACAACAACACTGAAGATGGCTAGTAGCTCTTAAACGGTTTTAAGCGATCATAATTTGACTTAAATTTCTCCATGATATTTCATATCCTGTCCTAAGTAGTTAAGGTGTTAGGTTTACGATTACTAGTGCAGGCGTCGCTTCGTTTCACGTTCCAGTCTATTTAGCTGAAAATTAATATCAGTTCAGTGTTAGTGCATTTCTTTCTCTCTCTCTCTCTCTCTCTCTTTCTCTCTCTCTCATATACACATGCATATATGTGTACGTATACACACATGTACAGTCATATGTACATATGCATTATGTGCGAGAGTGTGTGTAGGCAGATATATCTTTATCATGTTCAAAGAGACGCTGGCGAAGTAGCTGATACAGTTCATTACCTCTGTAGAAGGAAGACATCGTCCAGTCATGAGCAAACTGCGGTCTGCGGGATTTTCTCAAAGGTACGCTAACGAAAAATCACCTTGAATTTTCTTAGTAGTGCAGCCCGCTTCTCGAAAAAGGTTTACTCATGGGTGGCATAAACCAAGTAACAACAACTTTGTAGATTTTGTCTTCCTTTTATATTTCCCCTATAAAATATCCCCCACATGACTCCTATTTCTATAAATGGCAATGTTTGAGTAATGAAAAAAACTTTTCAATTGTGACACACAAGAAAAAAAAATTATAAGTCCTCGATTGTTTATGAGTTCATAAAAACAATTTTTTTTAATTTTTCAGAAAAGGTCCGAAGCCCACGGAGAACGTCTCACAATGACACACCATCTCATGCATGACACATTCTCCTTTGTGTGACAATGGAGACCTCTGGCGTTCCCTCGTCCCTGAACCATATCCCTGGCTCCTTAATATAGTCCGATCCCCCTTGGGGTGTGAGGGTCACCTAAAGCCGTGACTGTTCCGCGCGGTCCGACCTGCAAACACGGACGGACTTACATTGAGCCGGACGTTATTGGAATTCCGCTACACCATGCTGGTACGCTCGATTGCTATTTCTACCACATCAAATGACCACGAAGAGGGTCTCTCGTCTTCATATGTGGCCCTCTGTCACTGCTAAAAATGAATCAATTATAACAGAAAAAGTTCAGTGAACACCATCGTAACTGATGATAAATTATATGTTTGGAAAAATCGAATAGAAAAAATATATGGTCTGGAAATGAAAATAAACGCATTTGAAATAAATTTAAAAATAAACGCCATATTTGCTTAACATTCGTAATGTGATGTTATGTCCCTACCTGTGCTTGACGTTTGTCTTGTATTATAAGCAAATGACCGACCTTTTCGAGAGGGAAATTGCATATATGTTCATAATTACGAGAGCCAACACTTACTTACAAGCCAAGTACGAAGGAATACAGCAATGTCTTAACAATGCGCGAGACCTGTGGAAGATAGATACATACATACACACACACTCACATAAAAATATATACATATACACGCACACACATTTACATACACACATACATACTTATACACACACACATTGCTTAAGTCCAGACTTTCATCATTAAAGATAACCTTAGCTCAATTTCAACTGCTGGAAATGGCGTTTTTCTTTTCGTTTCTTTTCCTTTTTCTCCATCTAAAAAGTGATTTTTCTGTGCACAGTTACTATAAGCGTTTCTGCAGACAAAACTAAAAAGTCTAGCTATATCTAACAGACATTAAACCCTTTCCACAAATTTCGGGCTTGTGCCTATATACAGTAGCATAGAGTAATTTCAGTAACGAATAGGGATAAGAAAAAAATATCTGAACCATTGTCACCACAATAAAATTTTTAAGATAAGGAACATTCAACTTTTTTCTATCTTGCTATTACATTCACTCATAGGTATTCATCTGGGCTCCTCGGAATGTTCTTAAATGCTATTTCTTTCTTTATATTTACATATATATATATATATATACAGGGTGGCCCAAGAGTAGGTTTACAGTTATTCAACTATCTCTTTCGCATTCATATATCAACAGTTTAGATTTTCATTATAAAAAAAGTATGAAACCTTAATTGTATGCTAATTTAGTTAACTGTAAGATAGAAATTTAAATGTAATAAAATGTTTTAAAAGAAATTTAAAGTGCCTACGTGATAACTGTAAACCTAGTTTTGGGCAACCCTGTATATATATATGTATGTATATATATATATATATATATAGCGTGAGAGAGTTAGGGGTTGGGGGTTCAACCCACTAAGGGATAGTATCTATTCAGTATACTGCTGGGAGGATCGTTCGTAGCAATACATAAAACCGGAGAAGCACTCTCTAAGATGCAGAGTAGTTAATATTATAGTGGGGTAGGCCGGTTTGTGGGGTTACCCTGGGTTTCTCGCTCATAAGGGGTTTAGTCTTACGGCTGACTTAGCCATTCTAGGATGTTGACATCATTGTCCTTGAACCATTTCTTCACTACCTTGGTGGCATGTTTCAGATCACTGTCCTGCTGGTACTTCCAGTTGTGGCCAGGCTGGAGTTTCTCAATGGATTCCTTCCTTCACGTTTTCATCAAGCATCCTGATGTAATCCTCCTTTCTCATGATTCTTTGGACATTGACAAAGTTCCCTGCGCCACTGGAAGAGAAGCATTCCCATAACACTGTTTCCACCACCATGCTTGACGGTAGGCACAGTGTTCTTCGGTTTGTATCCTTCTCCTTTCTTCCTCCAGACGTATTCAGCGTTCATATGGCCAACTTCGTCTCATCAGACCACAGGATGGTTGACCAAAGGTTGGGATCTTGCTTCAGATGACTTCAAGTAAAGGCCAGTCGAGTCTCCAGTGTTCTTTTCTAAGCAGCGGCGTCTTCCGAGGCCTACGTCTATGGAGACGTCCTCGGTGCAAAACTTGCTCAATAGTAGACCGTGACACCTTCGTCCCTGTCTGGTCAAGCGTTTCAATTAGGGCCTTGATCGTGGTCCGAGGGTTGTTGTTTACCACTCGGCAGATTTTCCTGGCAAGTTTGGGAGACACCTTACGCTTCCTGTCACGCCCACTAAGGATTTCAAGAGTGATAAACCTCTTGTGCTTGTTCAGAAGGTCAATTCCAAATCACCGAGAAAAGTCTGAAAGTTTATAATACTAATTTAAAGTACTAGCGGCTTATCCATGAATTTATTACAGGGTTTAATGTGCTCTGAACGTGTGTGTATTACGTGTATGAGTAGATAAAATTAAAAACGTGAAACTGTTATCAAGATTTTTTTTTAATTAGTTACAAGATTCTGTAGAAGCAATACAGTTTTTCGCTACTATTGCTTGTTCATTAGAGCGTCAGATAAATGAAAGAAAAAAACTAATTGTTGTAATGTGTTTTATAATCTGTTTTCATTCTGAGTTCAAATCTGGCCGAAATCATCTTTGCCTTTAGTTACATTACGTTTTTTTTTTCTGTCGTCAATTTTAAACAATGACATTTTCTTCCAAAAATGTGCAACTGTGTACTTATATTACGAGTCGATATTATTTAGTTCAGTGTAAGTCACAGCTCGTTGCTGGTATGTTGTTTCGCTGTAGATCAGTTAAGTGGATTGATAAGGCGCCAAATAATTTATACCTCAAGTGTTTCGCCTTTCCTTGGGATATTTTTAGGCTCCACAAAATTACTTTGTATGCACGTTACTCTTTCAGCTCCTAAACCACATTATATGATAATTTTAGAAAGAAACAAAACTAGAGGACGTTTATTAAATTATTTATTTCTATACGTTTTTATATTTCTGGAATTAAAAAAAAAACAAAAAGGAACTGGTCTTATATTGCTAACTATAACGGTGTACATGTATACAAATATGCCTGCTATATATATATATATATATATAATAATGCCAAGGTTTTTTTTTTTTTTGATAAATACATGAAGAAAACTCACACATCTGAGTGTGTCAAGGGTCGACCAATATGTTGGAATGTAACTCCTTTCTGAAAATTTTTTCTTGATGAAATAAATACCCAATTAACCAGTTTCAACTTGAACATTTTAAATTAATTTAATTTTTTTAGTTGAACTAACTAGATATGGAAACGGATGTAGGGATAAAAATTTCATGTTATATTGACTGGAATATCTTTGAATAAACTATTGCCTATACGTCAATTCCTCTATTTTCTTCTCATATATATATATATATATATATATATATATAAATATATATACGTATATTCATTTGTTTATTGCTACCTTTGTTTATTTCAATATGTTCTACATGTTGACCTCCAGCTAGTTGATGGTGATGGTGGTGGTGGTGGTGGTGGAGAGGAGGGGGAGGAGGCGGTGGAGGGGGAGTGGTGGTGACGGTGGCAGTCGTAATAGTGGTGGAGTAGTTGGGTTAGCAGTTAGGTTGTGATGATGGTGGTGTTAGTGGTTATAAGGTGTGGTGATGGCAGTGATAGCAGTGGTGGTGGCAGTGATGGTGGTGGTGGCGGTGGTTGGAGAGGAACTGTGCTTTGCACAGAAGAAAAAAAAAAAAAACAAGGCACTCAAAAAAAAAAGAAAACAAAAAACAATGAATAAAAGCTGGGAAACAGAATTGAACTGAAATGAAATACATATGATTAATATTTTATTAACTATTTAATAAACAAAATAAGTTTTTGACATCAACAGTATGGCTGCCTTCATCATCATCATCATCATCATCAATGATAACAACATAACTACCAGCAGTAGCGATGGCACCCCCCCCCAACAATCATCACCATTATCATCATCATCACCATCATCATCATCGTTGTTGTTATCATCATCATCACCATCATCATCATCAACAACAGCACTATAAGCAGTAGCGATAGCACCACCACCACCAACAACAACAACAACAGTGGTCACAGTTTCTGATGTTTTACATTTTGGCTTCAGCAAAACACATGCACGACAGGTCTTTGTGATTCCAAAAAACTACAATGACACTACTATTCAAGAGTTTGGAACCAATAGTAAATATTTCTGATTATGTTTAGTTGTAGGTGCTGGAGTGGCTGTGTGGTTAGAAGCTTGCTTCCCAACCACATCAGTTCAGTCCCACTGCACAGCACGTTGGACAAGTGTCCTCTACTATAATTGGATTCTTTACAATGACGATGCACCCTGACTCTGAACTCTCCTTAATCGGGAGTTTCTCACCAAAAACAATATGGTGTCACTTCGCACCCACCCTATTCACTTGTTCTGTTTTTTTTTTGTTTTGTTTTTTTTTTTTGCATTTTGCATTCTGATACCAATGCCTGTGATGACACTGATTCCAAGCTGTGTCAGCTCAAAGTGGCAGACTTGCCTTTGGGTAAAAAATTGGGTATGTTGAGGGAGAAGATTTGCATGAGTGGATGCCTGCCAATCTCCCTCCAAAAAAATCTTACACCAGCTTTGCAGTATACATGCGCAGATGCACAGTGAAGTCTGAATAATGGAGGCCCTGTCACCACACTGTCACAGTCACTACCATGGCCTTTGTCATCGTCATCATCATCATCATCGTTGTTGTTGTAGTCATTATAATCATTCTCTACTATTCAATACAGGTTTTAACAAAGGTGCTCCTCAGACATTGAAATTACAGTCACAAATGATAATAAAAGGGTTTAGCATTTTTAATGTTTATTCTTTTTTCCTTCCCTAACATGTCAAACCAACTCAGCTTGTTTAACAACTATTACAATTATGTGTGTCTGTAAATGTGTGTGTGTATATATATATATATATATATGTGTGTGTATATATACTCATCTCAACCTATTGGGTTACAACCACTCCAAGCTGAAAATGTTGATACATGGTGGGAAAGGAAAAAATATTATTTTGAACTTCATGCAATAAAATTCTTAAATGATACCATGTGGTTCGTAAGCAAGCTACTTACCACACAGCCACTCCTACACCTATTATATATTCATTCCTCACTTGAGCTTTATCATTGTTCTTATTTGAGTGTACTTTGTCTGAAATCCTTCATCACACATCCTGTGACTTCTTCAGTGATACACACCACAGAAAGACCGATGGACTAAACTGAACAGGAGAAGACATGTGGGATGGAGAGTCATTACAGAGGTCACAAGATATGTGACAAAAGATTTCAGACAAAGGACACTAAAATAAGAATAATAAAGCTGAAGTGAAGACTAAGTGTATAGTGTGTGTGGCTAATTGGCAAAATATATGACCATCCCCAAATATAACAATTATTTAATAATGATTTCAAACTTTGGCACAAGGCTAGCAAGTTCAGGGAGGCGAGAAATTGGAAATATGGACTCCAGTACTCAACTGGTACTTAATTTAATCAATCCCGAAATCTGAAAGGCAAAGTCGACCTCGGTGAAATTTGAACTCAGAATGTAGTGACAAGTGAAATACCACTAAGCATTTCATCCAGTGTGCTAATGATTCTGCCATCTCGCTGCCTTAGGTAACAATTATTTAATAATGGCTGTTTTTGATAGGATCATCTGGTGGAAGTGCCTGAAGGATCTATTCCAACGACCTTCCCGAGAACAGTGGATAGCAAAGAGTGTTGCGGTGGATGGTCCAGTTCGAATCTGAGAAATTGTAATCTATTAACAACTTATCTCAGACGTTTTGGCGTTAACCACTAAATGGGACCTGAGTTTGTATCTTTAAAATCTAAAAGTTGGGCTTTAAAAAAATAAAATCTGTAGAAATATATTCCAATATAATGATTTTTATTAAATCATTGTCCTTCTTTCAGAAGCCCTTTAAAAAGCTGCAGATCCAAAATCCGATCTAGCATATCACCATGCTACCTTCTTATGATGTATAATGATATATATAATGAACATGCTGTATGTAGTGTTCAGGTGAACGACAACTCACCAGAAAAAGTAACCAAGACAGCATGAACAGCACATAGAAATTTACAGGAGATGAACAGTATATATGTCTTTAAAAAAAAAACTGGAGTATTGTTGGCAAATTTCAGGAAGCATGGAATTTTTGAAGGATGGAGGGTCACAACAGCTAGTAACAACTGATCTGGGTAATTTATTCCATGCTTCAGCAATTCTGAGTGTGAAAAAATGTTCCTGAAGGTCATGGGTGCTGTGTTATTTTTTGATTTTGAAAGCATGTCCATAAGTGTTAGACATATAGAATTCCAAAAAGAGCTTTGTGTTATTTTCATTGCTTATATCTAACACAAATCTATTCATCCTATGACCTTGTTTCAAGACCTAAATTTAACATTCAAGAAGAATGTGAGCATGCAGAATTGAACAGTTGCAGTACAGCATAATTCCTCTCAGATATAACAATGAGTATTTAAAAGTGTGGAAAATTCTCTAAGAAATTTCATTGAATAGACATATCAAATTTCTTAAGTTTCTTAGTAAGGTTAGAAATGCTTTTGTTATTTCATTTGTCGTAATAACTAGTGTGTGAAAGTTTAGAAGAAATTCATTATCCTGCTAAGCAGGAAATACAATTTTAAATTTGTACAAAAGGTACATTTCTTTTCTTAACTTTCCCTTGTACACCAATCATGTTGCAAAAGACAAGAAAGAAAAAAATATTATTAAAGGGAGATAATTCTCAAACGTTTCAAATGTAAAGAGTTAATTCCCTTGCATTTGTTAGCGAGACTTCCTCTAAAAGAAAGTCGGAAATTAATTGGTGCTCCCTATTTCTGTAGTTTTTCTGACGTACATATTTTAAGGGTCACAGATTATAATTCTATAAAGAAAGAGATGTAGGTCTTATCCACCCCGATAGATATTCCCTCAATTTCCTCTATATTTATATGCATAATGTATTTCTGACGTTCATCAATTGAATTTAGACAATACTATTCTCTGTCATCGTTTTCTCTTAAGGTACAAATAAGTATTTTATTGTGTCTAGGGAGAGTCATTCTCTTTTACTAGTTTTTTTATTTAACACACTCACCGGTTCGATTTCCATTCATTACTTATTTACTTTTTCTAAAATTTTCGTTGCATCTTGCAACCTTTTCAATAGTCATGCTTCAATACACGAATTCACATAAAGAATCTTGCAAACCAAATACTAACCCAGTAGTTAGGGCAGCGGACTCGCGGTTTCGGTTCCCAGACCGGGCGTTGTGAGTGCTTATTGAGCGAAAACACCTAAAGCTCCACGAGGCTCCGGCAGAGGATAGTGGCGAACCCTGCTGTACTCTTTCACCACAACTTTCTCTCACTCTTACTTCCTGTTTCTGTTGTGCCTGTAATTCAAAGGGTCAGCCTTGTCACACTGTGTCACGCTGAATATCCCCGAGAACTACGTTAAGGGTACACGTGTCTGTGGAGTGCTCAGCCACTTGCACGTTAATTTCACGAGCAGGCTGTTCCGTTGATCGGATCATCTGGAACCCTCGTCGTCGTAAGCGACGCAGTGCCAACAACATGTGTATAAAAAAAAATTATGAGCTTAATGCATTTTCAAAGATACTTAAGCATTAGTATGAGTTTTCTGAAGCTTTTAATTAAATTTTCCAAAATCTGTGGTGAACTTAGAAAACCCTTGTATAACATCAGTGCATTGTGATACACCATTTGGGATCTACTGCATTCTACACAGCCACTGAATTGGTAAATAAGTAAAAAAAAATTTTTTAACAGCTGTTAAATCTAGTCTACAGTATTATAAAAAGTAAGTTGTGTTGGATATAATGTATACTATTTATATTAGTCGGACTTGTGTCCTCATCTTGATTGTTGCTTTTCACTACATTTTGGCTGTGGTATGCTCCAGCCTGCTTCAGGTGACTTGTGTTGAACTCAGTTGTTGTATCAGAATTTCCAATCTAATCCATTAATTGATCCACTGGGTTACACTGTTTCCATTGTTCTCTGATTTTCATGAGATTTTTTTGCATCTGTTTCCTGGATTCAATATATCTGGGGAAGAAAAAAAATGTTGTAGGATGGTCATGATTGGAATGTTTTTTGATCATATAACTTCTTGAATGGGTCTGACTTAGAAGCCAAATAACAACAGTGACAACAATCACAAGACAGCTACAACAATAGCAACACTACAATATAATGTTCCATCCTAAATCTGCAGCTAAGTAGGCCACTGGTGCACAACAATGTACACACCAACAAACTGTTAACATAACCATGTGACATATTGTACAAGGTCACGTGGTACTGGTAGCAAGTGGCTATTGACCTAACCATAAAATAAAATATTCTACTATAATATAAATTTGTCTTCACACTACTGTACTATATTATAAACTTGTTTCATATATTTCAAAAGCTGTCTGACTCCACACCATATCATACACCAGTTTAACTTTTCCTTGTCACTGCTTTATCTATTTATTTATTTTAACCATTCCTTGCTGTGTAGCCCTGTCTGTCTGCACCTGCCATGCTCTTTAGTTTCTTTGGACAGCTTCTTGTAGCATGCAAGTTTCAGGTGGTGAAATGGAAGAAATGGAGGAGTTGTTAAAGTGTTGGATGAAATGCCTTCATCATCATCACTGTTTTCCAGCTGGCATGGTTTTGATGGTTTGATATGGAGCTGGCTAGCAGGGAGCTGTCTGTTGTGACATAGTTTCTACAGCTAGATGTCCTTCCTAATGCCAACCACTCTACAGAGTGTACTGGGGGCTTTTTACATGCCACCAGCAAGTATTTATTCCAGTATTCTAAGGTCATGAGTTCAATTTCCAGGAGCGTGTTGTGTCCTTGAGCAAGACACTTTATTTCACATTGCTCCAGTCCACTCAGCTGGCAAAAATGAGTAGTACCTGTATTTCAAAGGCCCAGCCTTGTCACACTCTGTGTCATGCTGAATCTCTCTGAGAACAATGTTAAGGGTTCATGTGTCTGTGGAGTACTCAGCTACGTGCACGTTAATTTCACAAGCAGGCTGGAACCCTCGTCGTTGTAACCAATAAAGTACCAGTTGTCCTTCAGTCAATCAGCTGATTTGTCATCCTCCTTCCATTGCCATTTCTGACCTCATCAATGACCTGCCCACATTGCAACAAGTCTCTCTCATCTTCAATCTCTGTTATCTACATTTCTATTCTGTGAAGCTTGCGTGGGTGTGTGAGTGAACTTGTGAGTGTGTGTACATGTATGATAATGAATGTGTGAGGGGCATTGATGAACAGCAGAATGAATGTAAACACATGCATATGTATGAGTACAGCCCTTCTTGTCACTTTATATTGTATTTGACAAATTGTATTTCTAGTTTTATGACTGTCTGTTCTTTTCATTATAACTTATCTCTTATATCTCTAAGAAATTAACAATTTATTTACAAATGTATTCATTTACACATACACTCATACATATGTGCAGCCATTTATATACATACATACACACATAGGTGTGCTGTTCTATCGGTTGCCTTAGCAACATTATAGCGCTCCAGGCAACTCAGTACACTGGGCTTGATAATATTTATTATTTGAGAGCAAGCCACAGCATACATGGATCAAAACCGGGCCGCAGAACCTGTCAAGTCTTTGGGCAACTGCCCAGCATACCCATTCCTTAAAACAGTGGTTCCCAGACTTTTTGGGGCTGCCTCCCCCTTAGTACCTTAGGGTTATTTTGTCTATCATTACACTCTGAGTTCAAATTCCTTAAGGTCAACTTTGTCTTTTATCCTTTTGTAGTTGATAAATTAAGTAACAGTCGAGTATTGGGGTCATTGTAATCGACTTAACCCATCCCTCCCAAATTGCTGGCCTTGTGCCATAATTGGAAACCAATATTACACATTTGTCAAAGCATGTCTGCCTCATTTCTTTCTAGCCTTTTTTTTTTCTTTGCAAATCTTTCTTAATCGATGGCTCATCTTCTGCTACAGTGCAATATTGAACTATATACACATGCATCATATTATTAACACTTCAGAGGAACCGGCGATTGAAGTTGACAGCCACTTTACGGTTGAAAGCTTTATTAAATATATGAAAATAAGGGAAGCAGGGATAGTCACTGAGATGGAAAAAGGGGATACAGACCAATTACTCATGTAATCAATAAGGCAGTTGAGAAAGGTCTCATGTCCAGTCATTGGTGTAGCAGTGGCAAAGCGTGATGAGTACAGCATGCGTGATCTGTACAGGGCAGCTATTTTATATGTGTGCATGTGTGTGTGTGTACTGAAGCGTTAAACTCACATATATATACATCTGTATATATATATATATATATATATATATATATATGTTGTGTATATATATATATCTCTATATATATATATACACACACACATACATATTTATTTATATATATATATATATATATATATATATACACATATATATATATACACATATATATATATGTATATTCATAGATATGTCTGTATGCACATGTATACACACAGATATATATCTGTATATGTATGGTTATGTATGTACACACACACACACACACACACACACACACACATATTACTTCTTTTGCTGATTCAATGCCGAACACTGCCTTCTAATTAAACTTACTTAAATTAACACTGACACACATGCTGACGTCCAGCCACCCACTCCTTCCACCTCTGACTCCCAGTTTGCCAAAATTCTGCATCAGTCACTCTGATGTCTCTATAAAGCAACTCTCCTGCTGATAAAGCCACTGTGACTTACAACAACCTGCTCTGCTCTCAACCTTGTACTGCATTGCACACACAAAATACACTCTCCTAAACTATCCCCCCCACTTCTCTTATCGTACCATACCATCATGTACACACCTATCCCAGAGCAAATATGTTTCTGATAACTCTCACCCGATGGTTCATAATTGAGGTTCATATGACCCTTGGGAGTCCATGTAAAATTTGTGTTAAAATTTATGTGTAATAAATTAGTTATACTTCTTGTGGTTGTGTGGTAAGAAGCTAGCTTTCCAACCACATGGTTCTGGGTTCAGTCCCACTGCGTGGCACATGGGCAAGTATCACCTATTGTAGTCTCAGGCTGATCAAAGCTTTGTGAATGGATTTGGTAAACTGAAACTGAAAGAAACCTGTCATATATATGTGTGTGTGTGTGTGTGTGTGTGTGTGTGTGTGTGTGAGTATTATCCAAAGTGTAGAGTATTATATATCCATTATGACTGATCTTACCAGTTGGTAAGATCAGGTTTCTGATGAGTGTTGGGTTACATAATCAGATTGTTACTTAACACTCCGTTGGATCCCTAACACGAAACTGATTGCTAAGATTGGCCATAATAGATATATAATACTGTACACTTTGGATAATATACCCCCTCTACTGACAGATATACAAGTGCATTTTTTCCTGACTTATGCACTCTTAGATGATTTACACACACACACACACACACACACATACATACACATAAGTGGACTTCAGTTTAGTTACAGTATTTTTGTGATATATTTCAACTTTTAAAGGCAAATTCACTACGGTTACTGTTGAGAAAAATTCTCTTTTATGGTAAAAGGTGTAAAAACACTGTATCTGCCCAGTATTGCTCTCTCTCAGATTCCCAGGCATTTTAGCCTTCCTCAATGGGAAATACTGAAGTGAGGTAACTTTGGGCAGCTTTAAAGCCATAGTTTTAACTGAAAACAGTCAACAATATTGACTGAGTTGCGCTACTAGACCACCCACATTTCACCTAATTTAAAGTTCACTTATGCCTAATCACTGCTTGGTACTGATACTGCTGAATATATGTGTCAGCATAGAAGGTGGATGTTAAACGGTGACGATGATGATGATACACACACACACACAAAGGATAAAGATCCCTGTTGATCATGAATGACCATGATATTATTGTACCTAGAAAGTTACCCTCTGAGGCACGAGGTTGTTTGTGGAAGACCAGCAATTGCCCATGCATACAGGCCTCCCCTCCCCATGCCACCAGTGTTGTCCAAGGGAAAGGCAAAGGCTGATACAGTTTGGCATCAGTGGCATTGTATCTCATTTCTACAGCTGAGTGAACTGGAGCAACATGAAATAAAGTGTCTTGCTCAAGAACACAACACAGCCTGGTCTGGGAATAGAACTTGTTGTCTTATGCTTGTGAGCAAAATGCTCTAACCACTGAGCCGTGCACTTTCACTATATATATATCATCATCATCATCATCATCGTTTAACGTCTGCTTTCCATGCTAGCATGGGTTGGACGATTTGACTGAGGACTGGTGGAACCAGATGGCTACACCAGGCTCCTATCTGATTTGGCAGAGTTTCTACAGCTGGATGCCCTTCCTAATATATATATATATATATGTACACACACACACACACACACATTATATATAAGCAAGTATAAAAGTACAAACCATAAGGAGAAAAGTGGGTACTCAATGCTAAAAGTGTAGTGAAATACCTAAATTTACTGGGAATTTGTAAACATCACAAATGGCTACTCCGATTTTCAAATATGAAACTCATAGTAAAGGTGAAGTTTTGAGCATAAAATCTGATGTGTGTGTGTGTGTGTGTGTGCGTGTGTGACTGCGTGTATATGTGTGTGCACGAGTCTATGTATATGTGTATACATACATACATATATACACCCCCACCACATGTTTGGATTGTCGTGATTATACACTTGCTTGTAAGCATGCGTTTGCCACAATACACACATACATATATATATATTTGTACATATACGTAGAGACAGCGCGCGCACACCTACGCATACATATATACATACATACATAACATTCATATATAGATAGAAGCACCAAACAGATATTTAGATAGTAAGGTGTGTGCAATTGTGTTTGCACTGCACATAACACTCCAGGAATGAATGCACTGTTTTCATAGTTCAGTTCCCACCGTTGCCTGGCTTTTATTTATATTAGACGTTGTTGGTGTTTTCTTTTTCTTTTTCCCTATCTATAAATTGTTGCTGCTGTTGTGATTTATCACTACTAGCTGCCAAAAAAACAAAAAGTAGCTGTTGCTTATATTGCTGCTGCTGCGGTTTCAATATTCCTATTGTTGATATCGTTTTTATTACTGCTGCTGCTGCTGCTAACACCATTTAATAATATTAATAATAATGTTGTTGTCGCTGCTACTATAGTTATTGTGGTTGTCACTGCTGTTGTGGCTGGTCTCTGGCTGCTGCTGTTTTTGTCTATTTGTTGTTGTCGTCGTCGCTGCTGCTCAGTGTTGTATCTGGCACAGTTGGGTCTCCTCCTCCTCCTACCCCCCCACTCTTCTCGCTCTCTGTTTAGTTGACGCTAACCAAACTGCAGTTCGCTCACATACACCCAACGAAAGGAAGAGCATTTTATTTATATATAATATATATTATTGGTAAATTAAAGAGCTCTGAGTTAGAGACATATATTTATATCTGGAGAAAGAGAGAGAGAGAGTGAGTGAGAACAAGGAAAGAAAAAAAAAATAGCGAGAGGAAGAAAGAAAGACAAGCAACAAACGACCATTCCATCCATATTCATATGGCATTGTTTTTCCTTTCTCTTGGAGTCATGTTATTCGCATTTTCACTTTGATTTTTCCCCCCCTCTCAACCTTAATTAACATTCTGGTTTTTCCAATGTCTGACTTGTCCACGGAGCAACCGTTCAACGTTCTGTCTTGCCCACCAAAGGAACCGGAGGGTAAGGATAACAAATACCTTTTCCATTATTAATAGTAAAAGTGTTTGTTGTAAATTACATTTGTTTTTGTATTTCCTTGTTGAGTTTTTTTTTTTTGTTTTCTTTTTTCTCTCTCTCTACAGGTTTTACCGTTTGGAGTGGATTAAGGGGGAGCTGGGGGAGAGAAATATAAACCTCCCGGCAAGCTGAATGAGGTGGGGGGGGGGGGGGGCTGTTTTCCATACCCAATTCTAGCCATCAATTTAATAAGGGTACTAAAGGGTACTACTGTAATTTCCGGTAAAGAATTGCCGCTACATCGCAATATTCCATTCTATCTAAATATTTGAGGTCCCGTGCACACACACACACACACACACACATATATATATATATATATATATATATATATATATATGTATATATATATATATGTATATATATAGTCTCTGTTATAAAACAACTATTAATATTGTTTATAAACTAATCCTGTTCTTTCTTCCATATAAAGTAATGTAACTGTGTATATTTAAAGCAAGTTAATCCAGTCATATCCTCACTGTCTTATCTAATCTTGCTTTAATCAGCTTTTAATGAATAATAATAATTGCTCTTAACATAGGCACAAAGCAAAAGCTTGAATTTTGGGAACGGAGTAGGGTGTATTAGATTAGATTAGATCAGCCAGTACTTGACTGGTAATTATAATAATAATAATAATAATAATTTCTTAAAGAAACTATTATATTAAACGTTTTAATATATTCAGTTTTCACTCACAAGTTCGAATGTTATCGAGCCGAGTTTTTCTTATTTCCATCGATAATGCATCAATAAACTACCATATATTGGGGTTTGTTCCTTGAAACCACAATCACCACACATGAATTGATATTCCGTTTTCGGATGAAATTAATAACAAGTGCAGTAGAGTTTGAGTTAAGAGTCTAGCGTAAATAACTAATCTATGAACCGGTTTCGGTTTCCAATTATAGCCATTCCGTTTCAATTCCTTGCTAATGCCTTGAAGAAAGGTAATAAACGAGACTTTCTTTTTATGTCCATATAAGAAATGAATAATTTATTATGACTAAACAGGAGACCATTTTTTTGTAAATAAATTTAGTCAACTGAATCGACTCTTAGTATACAGAATACAATCTTATTTTAATGAGCCCGCCAGAATCCGAAGCTGAGAATGGGGAGGGAAGTTGATTCTGATAGTGTAAATAAACCCTCTATATAATTAATTAAACATCTTTTTATATTAAACACACACACACTTGTTTATTTCTCCACGAATTTTGAATTTTGATACGATTTAAATATATAGTTTGCTATTTTACGGAAAACACAAACAAATAAATTAAATGAAAGGGGTTGGGTTTTTTAAATTCTTCAGTAAAAGACACCTGTTTGGGATGTGTTGCAGGCAAAGGAAGAAAGACAGCTCATGTTTTGGAAGTCTTAGCATGCACCGCGACTGCTGTACAATTTGCTATGAGCGCAAAAACGAAAAAGAAGAAACATCTTTATTCCATTGGGGATATTTCACTTAATGATATATTATCGCATTTATTTGGTTTATTTTTATTAAGTATATAAGCTGAATGAAATAAAATGTCCTGTAATTGTGGACTAGAGTGAAGATAGCATTCTTGGATAATGCAGGCAAAGGATCTAACTTAATATAATGTATATGTGAAAAAGAAAAGGAATTTTAATTAAATTAATACTCTCATCTGCTAAATATGTATATTTCGTATTTGGTAAAAAATATATGTTATTATAATCACGTGAAGCGACTGGAAACATTGACAAGCATTTCAGGAAGCCAGATATAAACATGATAGTTAAGTATAGTGCGACCATTAACACAGATGTATGACTGAGTATTGAATGTCTGCTGTATCTCAAACCAGATTGACAGGCGACTAAAGCTTCCCTCTACACAGGGCCGTCATAACAGCATTAAAGCACCCCCTCTGTCCAGGCCAAGCAATGCACTGGAGCCTGTGGCATTTATTTACCAACAGCTATCCACAAAATATATACATTAGCGTTGGGTTCCTTGCTCGTGGGGCCCCGAGGCAGCTTCCCAGTATACTTAAGCCTGCTTTCCCACCTACCCCACACGAGTATGTATATACAATTAAGTAAATATGGTGTTTTTGTGAGTATTTGCAGCATAGCAAGAACTGGTATTAAAACGAAATCTTCAATTTCTTGCATGTTTGTGCGCATGTTAATGTAAGTTTGGAATAACAATGATTTTTATTACACAAAGCCACAAATTGACAGGTACTTATTCTACCAACCCCGGGAACAATTTGATCTTGGAGCATAAACGAATGATAGGATTGATTCTGCTAAATTTACACAGGGTAAGCTTCTGGTGAGACGAATCCACTAATTTTGGATATATTCAGTTCCTTTTATATCACTAATATGACATTGTCGAAAAGAGAAATATGTTGATACAATCCTTTCACCATTCTGATACTTTCCACACACACAATAACGGACGAACTCATACTTATTTTAAGAAAAAACTTATCAGAGCAGCTGTAGGAACGAGATTTAGATTGAAGACAAAGAGAAGAAAGCAGGCTCTGGTGATGTGTGACTGACCAACCATTAGTGAACGATGATGAATGAATGAATGAGTTGAGGCTTCAGATAGCAACTTGATTACGCACACACACACACACACACACACACACACACTTTTGCGCGCGCTGATATATTAAAGGAAAATATCGGGTTTATTTGTTTTCAGAAACTGTTATGTCTGATCATGTGTGTATTAGATGCGAACCAAATAAATCCATTTTGTTAAGGAGGTAATCTGTATTGCAATTTCGCATTCAAACATCATCTTCATCAATATTTCTAAGAGACTCCGAGAGATATCACATTATTCAGCACAAGTTACACAAAAAATCTGCTTGTATGTATGTATGTATGTATGTATATATATATATATATATATATATATATATATATATATATATATATATATATGCGAAAGTTGGTTTTTGTATGCGTTTTCGTGTGACGCTTTACGGTATAATAACTATGTCGATTATTTGCGCTATCTACACTGCAGACACTCTTTCCCTTCAGATAACAAGTATGCAATTAAAACTAGTGTGTTGCATTTTGTGCTGCTTTGAAGTCTGCAGGATATACCCTCTACCCACGTCGTGTTTAAATCATCTGATCTTCTTTCACTTTTCTCACCTCATGTTCTTTCTAATTGACATGCAAAAATGTGTATATATTTGCCTGTTTATGTCGTCTTTTTATGTTGTATTTTTGTCTATTGTTTATATCTCCATAACTTAGCAGTTCACCAAAAGATACTGATAAAATAAGTACTAGGCTTACAAAGAACAAGTCCTGGGATCTATTTTTTTACTAAAAAAAAACCTTTAAGGCGGTGCTCCAGCATGGACTGAAACAAGTAAAAGAATATTAGTTTGCCCTCTATCCTTTGAGCTACCAGGAGTCTGCACTCTGCTGGCATAGTTCTCAGGGTCCTTAAGGCACACAAGCACCACACCACAATAAGGATTGGACCTTGTAATGAACTGACTTCTCAGGTACCCCAGAATTTGAAGTCCAGGTAGGATATTCAGTGACTACACAGTGCTCCCACTACTTATAACAACTTCATCTTCATACAGTCTGACACCGATTTTATGTTGTTTTTTTTTTTAAAGTAACCTGTTTGCTACTGACCTGCCCATGTTCACTTGGTTCTATGACGAAAGATTTGTATGTTAAAAGGTTTATAATTAATTAAAATCTTTCGTCATAATTTTATATAAAAATCTTCTGAAGTCATATTCTCCAAACATCATCTACAAATGACCAAGTTAATTATTTTACTACACCTCTGCCCTTAAATAACTGGTTTGTTTATTTCGTTCATTTGTGTTTTCATTCATATGTTTTACATCTGTTTCCTTGTGCCAGCATGGGTCAGCTGAATACATAGTATCGAGGCATAGCTTTACAGCCTGATGCCCTTCCAGTTGCAAGCTCCCACCTCTTTTTCAAGTAAGACCTTTTAGTCTGCTTAGCTTCAGAAATACAAAGCAAGAGGAAAATTTTTCCATTTGAATTACAAGATGTAAACGGGCACGTGCAGGTGCACACACTGATACACACATGCTCAAACAGATGCACAGATGCACACACAATATATAATGGGCTTCCATACAGTTTTCGCTCATCCAATTTCACTCACATGGTATTACTGTTGTTGTCATTGTAACTGTGTTGTCATTGTAACTATGTTGTCATTGTTCTAGCAATCTATATCTGTGTTAATTGTAAAAAAATAAAATATATTTAATTAGGTTAATTCACAATCACACTATAGATAATTACTTCACTCTCTTCCCCTCATCCCACAACACACACACACACGTATACATACACTAACACATGCAAACTTATGCCATTGATAAACACACACACACACATTGATTGTAATGTGCACACTTACATATATACATACATACACCTACACAGTTGTACCACATAAATGCCACATGTGTGGCATGGCAAACATGTTTTGTTTATCTTTGCTGAAGAAAAAAAATGTTTGACATGATTGAATCCCATCTGACATCCTCCCACCCCCCCTGCTTTATGTATAAATCTGCAACCTGTAGATTAAAACACTCTCCCCTACTTCCACTACTTCTAGTTGTTACGTAATAGGTGTACATCTAAGCATGTGGTCTGTATAAATGTATGTGTGTCTATATATATATATATATATATATATATATATATATATATACATATATATATATACACATACACAAGTGAGTGGACAAATGAAAGAAGGGCACTGACCCAATTTATTGGGAGTTACATGTATAGACCAAAACAGTTTGATTCAAATTCGTTGGAACCCTTGAGTTTCAAGTGTGATGCTAGTTGTCAGTCATTATGAATTTGAATGACAGAAGTTGATTGTTATTAACGGAACCATGTGGTTGGTAAGCAAGCTTCTTACCACACAGCCACTCCTGCACCAATATATATATATGTATGTATGCATGTATGTATGTATGTAAATATATTTATTTATTTTTCTGTATTAACCAGACCATCGGATGTTGTTATACATCACTGATCACAGTGTGCTTCCTTGCATTGTTATAGCTTTTGAATTATGCCACCCCACTGGCTTGGCAGGCAGGCCAACGTTCGTTCCCACCGAACAGAATGCTGGTCCATCACAGTGTGACTCATTTGCAGCTGAGTGAGCTGAAGCAGTGTGAAATGAAGTGTTTTGCTCACACTGTTCTGCTGCTCTGGAAATTGAAACCATGATTTTGCAATCATGAATGCAACACCCTGACTGCTAGGCCATGATGATCTCGTGTATGTGTGTCAGTCTGTCTGTCTTCCATGCCATCATCATCATCATCATCATTATTGGCTTGGTATCTGTTTTGTCATGCTAGCAGGCTTTGGATTAGTTTTGCTATACAATATCTCTACATTCATTTCAGCTCTGAGAACCAGCGTTCATGGAAATGACTTAATCACATCCTTCGAAGCCTCTGGGTATGTGTGTTGGGGACTTGAGATAGCCTAATACTACTTCTATTATAATTCCATTTACGTCTTGGATAATTGAATCATGTGTCTTTCTCTGTGCTTGTATATACAGATCTCTCTCTTTCCTTTGATATACAAATGTCTCTTCCTATTGAATATACAGGTGTCTTTCTGTTTATGTTTAGTGTCTATCTGTTCTTGCATGTGCAGCTGTCTCTTGGTTCATGTATGTATAAGTGTCTCTCTCTTTGTTGTTGTATATACAAATGTCTGTCGGTTATTGTATGTGCAGGTATGTATCTGCTATTATGTGCGGTTGTGTCTCTGTTAATGTATGTATAAATGTTTCATTTCTTGTGCAATCTTTCTCTCTCTCTCTGTTTTTGTATGTAGACATGTCTCTCAGTTATTGTATGTGTATATACATATATATACTTTGGGCTGGTGGTGTATATATGTGTGTGTGTGTATATAGTTGTAACAAAAGGTTTGGTTTTTAAAACTCAGTAAAACAATAAAAAGAAACTAATTAATCATTAACCCTTTAGCATTTAAACTGGCCATATCTGGCTAAAATATTCTACCTGTTTTATGCTCCAACTGGCCAGATCTTGCCTCTCACACCAGACCTACAATATCATTCTAAAAATTATATTACTCAACAAAATCACAAAACTGTGAGATAATGCGTGATTAATTAAAAAAAAATGTAAATAAATAAGAATTACACCTGACAGGAATTTGAATGCTAAGAGGTTAATATAGTCACAATTCTTCTCTGTGACCCCTTTATACTTGGCAATGAGCTTTTTAATGCCACATGCTTAAAATTCTTTAGGTTTAGAAGTGAAAAAACAAATTAACTCATTTTTGACATCTGCTCAAATGATTTTGTAAACTACTAAAGAGATGGTGATCAGTAGGTGCAAAGTCCAGAGGATATAGTGGATGATGCATAATTTCCCAGGTATATTTTTCTAGATCTTTGGTCTTTTGTTGAATGTGAGGTCTAGCCTTATAAAGGATGGCTCCTTTTCTGTTTGTTAATGATGGAAGTTTTTTGCTGCAAAGCTGCTTTCAAACATGTTAGCTGTTGGCAGTATACATCGGCTGTTAGTGTTTGATTATCATCTAGCAGCTCATGATAAACTATTCCATGCATGTCCCACCATACACTCAGAACAATCTTCCTTGGATGCAGACCACTTCTGGACTGCTTAGTTGACTCTTCACTTCAACTGAGCTGCTGATGTTTTCACTTAACATTATGGTAAAGTATCCATTTTTCATCTCCAGTTATGACTCTTAAAAAAAAAAGGCATTTGCAGCTGATGAGATTGCAGTGATACACAGCAGACAACACGTTGTTTGCGATTGTCTGCAGAGAGATCATGCGGGACCTGTGTCTCATTCCTATATACACAAGTGTCTCACTATTCCTATAAATACAGGTGCATCTCACTATTATTGTATATACATGTCTCCCTGTTCTCATATAAACAAATGTATCTGTTATGGAATACACATATTACTATATACTTTTGTATGCACACTTGTCAGTTTTTCTGTATAGGTAACTGTCTCTCACTGTGTACACAGTGTGTTATATAGAATACACACAGGTGTTTTTCTTTTTGTTGAACAGTATTTGTTTACCTTTGAAAACAGGTGGATTGAAAAGTTTTCTTGAAGGAAGTCTTCTCCAAAAACTCAAAAGCAAGCAGCTCAAATATGCATGAAGCAGAAATCTTTATGAAGTGGGCTTTTAAATCCATTTTGTGATGATTCTCTCAGCATTTCCATTTAATTCTAGAGGTACACAGGCATTTTCCATAGGCTTACATCCGATTTTATTAACTCTTGTATACCAGTCATTAACACAAAATTCACAAACATTGTCAGACACCAATATTTCTGGAACATTATTATATGGTAACATCTGCCTATCTGGTTCTGCTTCTTTATTCCAGCTATCCATAAAATGCTTCAACAAGTATTAAGGAAACAGACCATAATTCTTGACAGAAGCATTATCCATGTGCACAAGTGTCCAAGCTTTAACTTCTTTAGGTCATGCATGCAATGTGTGCGTCAGTTCTGGTTTTATACTAGCACATATTCTTACATATTGTTCCACATCTTCGCAGTAACCTGAGCATCATGCTTTTAATTTCAGCTGGTTCCTTGTTGGCTGTTGAGCTCACAGCTTTTATCATTAATGCTCTGAAATAGGCTGGTGGAACAATTAATTCTCCAGCACACAAGCTGTAAACTTAATGAACTTAAATGGTATCTCAATAGCAGAACAATTGCTCTATTATTAAAAATCTTTTATGATATACCTGATAAAATATTATTGTTGACAGTCTCCATCTTTCTATTGTCGCAGTTTATAGCAATGGTTTCTATAAGCTGAATGAAAGAATCATTAATTATATTCATGGAAACCAACATTATTAATAAACTAGAAAACCTGTTCTCCATGGCAGAATTGTTAAGGCTGCTCTTATTGGTGAAGAGAATTAGCTTGAAAGACTCTTGTGCTGATACTATGGAAAAGCACTCTTGGTGCCACATAAAAGTGTTTGTGCCATGTTAAAAACACCCGACACACTCTGTAAAGTGACTGGTGTTAGGAAAGGCATCAAGCCATGGAAACCAAGCCAAATCAGACTGGAACCTGGTGCAGCTTGCCAACTCTAGTCAAACCATGCAACCCATGCCAGCACGGAAAATAGATGTTATAGGCAGTGGCGAGCAGCAAAAATGCCTTTTATTTGTTGGACTTGCTATGAAAATGGAACATCATGTTTACAAATCGATGCAAGTCATGATATGTTGTCTGAATAACAATCAGTAAATCTTCCATTAAAAAAAAATAAAATTCTAATTCTTATCCTTTGACAGTTTTACATCCATAATTCTCACTGCTAAATAATGGTTTGCCGATATCACTTCCTTTGTCCGCAATTGTTTTCCCCCAAAAGACAATTCATTTGTTTCTAACACAGATTTAGCTCAAATGATATCATGCCTGATAGTTCTCACCTTTTTCTGTTCTTGTTTATCTCACTGTATAGACTTTTCAACAGTTTTTGCAACAACGTCTATGCCATCTTGATTAACAATAACATTATCAATATCATTTTCAATAACTGGGTTAAGTGATCTCTGAAACATAATTTTTGACTCCTTTAACTTCAAATGACTGACCTCCATTTAAAAACAAACAAAAAGATTAGTACATGTATTGCAGTAATCTCTTGCTGCAGAACATTTTATTTAACAATATGTCTCCTTTAACCCTTTTGTTACCATATGTTAAAATATACTGCCTTTGTTTCAATTAACTTTTTTTAAATAATGAAGAGTTTATTCAATTAACTTAATTATTATTAAGCTGGTGTCTGGAATACAAATTAACATGGTGGTTTTAATTTAGACCACTTTAAAATAGTGAATTTGTATCTTAAAACCAGGGGTAGTTTCAGGCAGGGTGGCATCGAAAGGTGTAGGTGTGGCTGTGTGGTAATTTGCTTCCCAACCACATAATTCTGGGTTCTGTTCCTCTGCATGATACCTTCTAACTATAGCCTAGGGCCAACCAAAGCCTTGTGATCTTGTGAGTGGATTTGGAAGATGGAAACTGAAAGAAACTCATTGTATATATATATATATATATATATATATATATATATATATATACACACACACACACACACACACACGCACACGCACATGCACACGCATATGTATGTATGCATGCGTGTGTCTATATATATCTCTGTGTGTGTGTATCTTTGTCTGTTCCTCTCTACCATGTGACAACCAGTGTTGGTGTGTTTTACATACTCATAACTTAGTTCTGCAAAAATGACTGATAGATTAAGTACCAGGCTTTAAAAAAAAAAAGTACTAGGATTGATTTATTCAACTAAAGACACTTCGAGGCAGTGCTCCAGCATGGCCACAATCTAAATGACTGAAACAAATAAAATATATATGATAAAGATGCTACAAAGTGACTGAAATATTAGTTCTCTTTTTGGAGTTAAATAAGAATCTGAACAAATTCTTTCGCTGTCACCTACTTTACAGTTTCCACATGTTCAAAGATCACCATCTGCTTTTTAGACCCCTATTAAAGGAGAGGCCTATTCATTCCCTCAGGTAGAAACTACTGAAAGAATATCCTCAGCTTCACTATGGCTAATGGTTTTAATGTGTAATAGTCTTGCCTCAAACTAAAATGGCTTAATATATCCTTTGGAAAGAATGTTAATTTTAAAACCTCTTCATTTCTAAAATGTGTCCTCAAGCTTCCATCTTATGAATTAATGTACATCTATCAACATTCATGACATTCATATTGAACAAGCAATGGTTTGTTTTTTTTCATTTTCTTTTTCACCTTCAGCAATAGTAATAATCATATTCTCTGTTCTCTTACTAGTTGCCATTAATGCATAAAATCTTTCTCAAAATTTCAATGAGCAATCCATTAAAGTTCTTCATTTTAAGATCACACTTTCTAACTTTTGGTTTATTCAAATTCATCCAGAAATTCTGAGATATTGTAGATGTATCATGTTATGTCATTCTGCACTAATCAAAAGCTAGCACTGAAGTTGTATGATGTCCTTAAATAGCTTTGCAATGCTACCATAATTTGCATATCAGCGACATCACTATTGTGTTACTGTCTTCAAGCCTAACCTGTTCCATCGATTGCTTCTTGTTGTAGGGTCCCTCACTAGTTGTTATAATTGGTCAATGTTGTCAGCAACAAAGGCAGAACTATCAGCACCAGGCAAAATACTGAGCAGCATTTCGTCTGTCTTTATGTTCTGCTATTGACTTTACCTTTCTACACAACAAGGTGGTGAGCTGGCAGAAACGTTAGCACACCAGGCGAAATGCTTAGCAGTATTTTGTCTGTCTTTACATCCTGAGTTCAAATTCCGCTGAGGTCGACTTTGCCTTTCATCCTTTCAAGGTCAATAAATTAAGTACTAGTTGCATACTAGGGTCGATCCAATTGGCTGGCCCCCTCCCCCATTATTTCGAGCCTTGTGCCTAGAGTAGAGAATAATAAAACCAGTACCAGTTGAGCGCTGGAGTTAATCTAATCAATCTATCAATCCCTTGAAATTGCTGGCCTTGTACCAAAACTTGAAAGCAATATTGTCAGCAATGTAATTAGTTCGTTTATCAAGGATACTACAATAATTACTTGGTTACTGATGCCACTTTGCATTTTGAATTTAACACCGAGTTTCACATTAATCATTGGAGTGTTTTTAGGCCAATTTATTAAATATTGTAGAACCTTCCTCTTTAATTTCCTCAGCCATTTTTGTAGATTTACACACAATACATATGTTATTACACATGGTTGTTGAATTTTGCTTGCGTGTAGATGTTTATCAATCAGTTCTCAGTCCCTTCCTGTTTATTGTAGTTTTCCAGACCCTTAAGTGCAGGCATGGCTGTATGGTAAGATGTTTGCCTTCCAGTCACATTGTTTTGGGTTTAGTATCACTGCCTGGTATCTTGAGTGTTTTCTACTATAGCCCCAGGCTAACCAGAGCTTTCTGAGTAGATTTGGTAGATGGAAATTGAAAGACGCCCTGTTGTGTGTGTGTTACTGTCTCCTTACCTTGGTAGTTGTGAACAAGTGTCAGTTTCATGAAATAATTATATTTTGTTTCCAATCTTCTGTGAAAACAGTTCTGGTTATGAGAAAATATTTCCTTGGAAACAGGTAAAGGTTGGTGACATGAAGGGCATCTGGCTATAGAAAATTTGTTTTAACAAATTCCATCTGACCCATGCAAGTATGAAAAAGTGGATGTTAAAATGATAATGGTTATGAACACAGGAATTTAAGATCTGCTGTCCATGAGATCTTGTATGTCAATGACCTAATCCTCATATCTAAATCGGTCAATGATTTAGAAAATAGGTTCTAAATGTGAAGTCTGCAAAGATAGATGTTTTAGTTAGCAGGAATGAAGACAAGACAGTACTATCATCTGCAAAGTGGCAATGCTTGTTTAATATGCAGAAAATGAGTAGGTAAGAATTCCACATGGCATATCCAATGTACAGTATGGACCAGTGGTTCTCAGCTGCATTTGACCCTTGGGGATCTGTGTAAGTTATTGTTGTTAAAATTTATCAGGAGTGGCTATGTGGTAAGTAGCTTGGGCAAGTGTCTTCTACTATAGCCTTGGGCCGACCAGAGGCTTGTGAGTGGATTTGGTAGACGGAAACTGAAAGAAGCCCATCGTATATATGTGTGTGTGTGTATGTTTGTGTGTCTGTTTGTCCCCCACCAGCATCACTTAACAACCGATGCTGGAGTGTTTACGTCCCCGTAACTTAGCAGTTCGGCAAAAGAGACCGATAGAATAAGTACTAGGCTTCCAAAGAATAAGTCCTGGGGTCGATTTGCTCGACTAAAGGCAGTGCTCCAGCATGGCCGCAGTCAAATGGCTGAAACAAGTAAAAGTGAGAGTATCTATTAGTGAAGGGTAGATTGTGATGCTTGTGTGCAAAATGCAATATTGCATGGTCACAAAACATGTGCATTATACTCAACAGATGTGCAAAAGCTGGAACAAAATTAAGCCAGCATTCTGTTGGATGTGTAATGCTAATGTGAATGAATGAGGATACATGTATGGACTAAGAAAAACTGTGTAGAAGGAGAAGCAGATAAAGTGTACAAGAGATAAAACTGCTCTTATCTGGTGGACATGTGATGCATATGGAGGCTGACAGTTGAGTAAAGAATTGCCAAGAGACCCACATGGAAAAAATCTGTACCTACAGAAGAACCAGACCGAGGAAAATATGGGTCCAAGTGGTGAAAACTAATTTCAGGATGTTGAACCTCATAAGGATGATGATGAATTACTGCAACAAGCGGCAAGAATATCTGTGTTGGAGAAGACCTGTCTAACCCATGCAGGCATGGAAAAATGGTTGTAAAAATGATGATGCTATATATTCTGAACGTGTCCCATATGGGAACAGCATTGAATTTATCTTTCATTAGCATGTGCCACATGGGAACATCAGTGTGTGTTTGTGTGTATATGTGTGTGTGTGTGTGTGTATGTGTGTATATATATATATATATATATATCCTTGATATATTCCTCTTGGGAACAGCTGTGCTTTTGCTACTATACTTGCTTCAGATTCTTCTTTTGAATGAAGCAGCATGCTGCTGATGTTCATTCTAATTATTCTGTAGATGACGTAGGTTTGTGTCTGTCTCTCTCTCTTACTCTTTCTCTCTCTCTCTCTCTCTCTCTCTCTCTCTCTCTCTCTCTTTATTTCTCATGTCTGTAATCAATGTGTTTGTTTGTTAGGTTTTTGTCTTTCATAGTTCACATAAAATATCTTGGCTTTTAAGCCAAAGTTATTATTCTGGAATTCAGTTCTTATGACAACCAAACATCTCTTTGTCTGTTATCATAATTAGCTTCCTCTCTAACAATCTCAGCTGCTTATATTGAAATAATTTATTTTCTTTAGAGACAAGACCACATTCCTCTCTATGTATCTCTATTATTATGAATCTATATTAAAAAAATGGAAAAGGATATAATCAAATTAACTTACTCTTTTGTAATTCACCCATACATACATTGTGTGTGTGTGTGTGTAGTAAGAAGCTTGCTTCCCAACCACATGGTTCTGGGTTCAGTCCCACCACACTTTGAGCATGTGTCTTCTACTGTAGTCTCAGGCCAACCAAAGCCTTGTGAGTGGATTTCATAGAGAAAAACTGAAAGAAGCCCATTGTATGTATATATATATATATATATATATATATATATATACATACAATGGGCTTCTTTTGTGTGGTAAGTAGCTTGCTTACAAACCACATGGTTCCGGGTTCAGTCCCACTGCGTGGCATCTTGGGAAAGTGTTTTCTACTATAGCCTCGGGCCGACCAAAGCTTTGTGAGTGGATTTGGTAGACGGAAACTGAAAGAAGCCTGACGCTACTCTATCTCTTTCTCTATCACCTTTTCCCCTTCTCGTTCTTCCTCTGTTACTACTACGTATCTCTCTTTACCCCTGAAATATATATAAAAACAAATAATAAATGAGTATATGCATATATACGTACAGGTATGTGCATACCTACGTCTACCTGTATATATAGGTGCATATCTGGGTACAGGACATTGCAAACAAAACGTAGACAAGAAAATAATAATAACCAGAGTACAGAAAACACACAAGCCACATAGAGAACATTTTCCTTCATCAGCTACTCCCGTTTTAACACCGGCGTTTCGAAGAGTTGGGCAGGATGCATCGTTAAAACGGCTCTTCCCATGGACTGCAAATTAAATTTGTATACACAAATTAAACCTGTGCTATGGAGGAATGTAGTGGCGGACAAAAAACAAGACAGGAAAACAAACGGAAAAGAAAACAAGACAGGATACAAACGGAAAAGGCTATACGGCCAGACGTGAAAAATTATGTGTATATGAACGCTGTGAGGCATGAACTTGAAAGTGGGGATGAAGTAAGTTCGCGTGTTTGCTTGGCGATAGCCAAGGAAGAAAAGGATTAGTGACCGGAAGCATGTGACCATGCAGTGGTAAGGGAGAGAGAGAGAGAGTGTGGTAGAGGGAGAAACAAAGGGAGGAAGTAGAAGAATAGGTGAACAATGAGAGAAAGAGGAATATAGTAGTACAGAAGGAAGTACGAGGGGGGAAAGAGGGAGATATAGTAGTAACAGAAGGAAGAAAGAGAGATACGTAGTAGTAACAGAGGAAGAACGAGAAGGGGAAAAGGTGATAGAGTAGCGTCAGGCTTCTTTCAGTTTCCGTCTACCAAATCCACTCACAAAGCTTTGGTCGGCCCAAGGCTATAGTAGAAGACACTTTCCCAAGGTGCCACGCAGTGGGACTGAACCCGGAACCATGTGGTTTGTAAGCAAGCTACTTAGCACACAAAATTGTTAAAATATTTTGTGTATTGTAGAATTATAACCAATTTATTGCACATGAATTTTAATAACAAAATCTTATGGGCCCCCAAGGATCATGTGGACCCCAATTGAGAACTACTGTATTAACCAGAAGTCTTTGAACTTTACAATAATGCTTTACAATATTCTTAAACTTCATGATTTATTGAGATTCTGAACATAACGAAGTAAGACAATATGAAGGTGAAGCATAACACGACAACAACTGGAGGCATCTTATCTACTTTCATGCACACCACATGTGACTTCCTTGCAATACTTGTTAAGATATCAACAGAAACCACTTATTAGCAATAGCGAGCGACTTGGCATCCACTCAAGAAGTCACGATCAATTATAACTAAAACACCATGGTTTTGAATAAAATATCAATGGTCAAACTTGCTTTCCTTCTTCACAGCAAAGGAGAAGACTGCCATGACTAGAGATGGTTGTTAATAGGTTTAGAAAGTTCAAGTGACAGCGGAAGTATGCCAAACTCTTTGCTATTTATTTGTTCTCTCAGCCATATTTCAAATAGCATGTGACATGATTGCTTTAATGTTTCCAGCTAAATAATTACTTATGGCCCATTACTACTGAAATATTCTTGTTGTCTAATGTACTGAAAGCTAGGTTTAGCTCT